>NW_027198221.1:0-47794 GCF_038502225.1 Cherax quadricarinatus
TTAATAAGGAAGTCTTCCTCGTTAATAAGGAAGTCTTCCCTCGTTAATAAGGAAGTCTTCCTCGTTAATAAGGAAGTCTTCCTCGTTAATAAGGAAGTCTTCCCTCGTTAATAAGGAAGTCTTCCTCGTTAATAAGGAAGTCTTCCTCGTTAATAAGGAAGTCTTCCTCGTTAATAAGGAAGTCTTCCCTCGTTAATAAGGAAGTCTTCCTCGTTAATAAGGAAGTCTTCGTCGTTAATAAGAAAGTCTTCCTCGTTAATAAGGAAGTCTTCCTCGTTAATAAGGAAGTCTTCCCTCGTTAATAAGGAAGTCTTCCCTCGTTAATAAGGAAGTCTTCCTCGTTAATAAGGAAGTCTTCCTCGTTAATAAGGAAGTCTTCCTCGTTAATAAGGAAGTCTTCCCTCGTTAATAAGGAAGTCTTCCCTCGTTAATAAGGAAGTCTTCCTCGTTAATAAGGAAGTCTTCCTCGTTAATAAGGAAGTCTTCCTCGTTAATAAGGAAGTCTTCCTCGTTAATAAGGAAGTCTTCCTCGTTAATAAGGAAGTCTTCCTCGTTAATAAGGAAGTCTTCCTCGTTAATAAGGAAGTCTTCCCTCGTTAAACATAGAAGACAAAAAACAAAAATTCTTTTTTTTTTAGTTTTCTTTTCTAATTACTTTATAAAATTTTCTACAACTCCGTCAGAAAAAAAATATTTGATTCTTTACTTTTTTTTATTAAATGATTTAAAAAATGGCAAACTAGCATCCACTCTTCCCAGATTTAAAACAAATACTTCTAATGAAGATACACCAGCACCATTTAGCTAATATTTAACTAAAACTAACAACAGTAGCATGATCCTGGTGTTCAAGAGTCTTATGGCAGCCAACAGTAGCATGATCCTGGTGTTCAAGAGTCTTATGGCAGCCAACAGTAGCATGATCCTGGTGTTCAAGAGTCTTATGGCAGCCAACAGTAGCATGATCCTGGTGTTCAAGAGTCTTATGGCAGCCAACAGTAGCATGATCCTGGTGTTCAAGAGTCTTATGGCAGCCAACAGTAGCATGATCCTGGTGTTCAAGAGTCTTATGGCAGCCAACAGTAGCATGATCCTGGTGTTCAAGAGTCTTATGGCAGCCAACAGTAGCATGATCCTGGTGTTCAAGAGTCTTATGGCAGCCAACAGTAGCATGATCCTGGTGTTCAAGAGTCTTATGGCAGCCAACAGTAGCATGATCCTGGTGTTCAAGAGTCTTATGGCAGCCAACAGTAGCATGATCCTGGTGTTCAAGAGTCTTATGGCAGCCAACAGTAGCATGATCCTGGTGTTCAAGAGTCTTATGGCAGCCAACAGTAGCATGATCCTGGTGTTCAAGAGTCTTATGGCAGCCAACAGTAGCATGATCCTGGTGTTCAAGAGTCTTATGGCAGCCAACAGTAGCATGATCCTGGTGTTCAAGAGTCTTATGGCAGCCAACAGTAGCATGATCCTGGTGTTCAAGAGTCTTATGGCAGCCAACAGTAGCATGATCCTGGTGTTCAAGAGTCTTATGGCAGCCAACAGTAGCATGATCCTGGTGTTCAAGAGTCTTATGGCAGCCAACAGTAGCATGATCCTGGTGTTCAAGAGTCTTATGGCAGCCAACAGTAGCATGATCCTGGTGTTCAAGAGTCTTATGGCAGCCAACAGTAGCATGATCCTGGTGTTCAAGAGTCTTATGGCAGCCAACAGTAGCATGATCCTGGTGTTCAAGAGTCTTATGGCAGCCAACAGTAGCATGATCCTGGTGTTCAAGAGTCTTATGGCAGCCAACAGTAGCATGATCCTGGTGTTCAAGAGTCTTATGGCAGCCAACAGTAGCATGATCCTGGTGTTCAAGAGTCTTATGGCAGCCAACAGTAGCATGATCCTGGTGTTCAAGAGTCTTATGGCAGCCAACAGTAGCATGATCCTGGTGTTCAAGAGTCTTATGGCAGCCAACAGTAGCATGATCCTGGTGTTCAAGAGTCTTATGGCAGCCAACAGTAGCATGATCCTGGTGTTCAAGAGTCTTATGGCAGCCAACAGTAGCATGATCCTGGTGTTCAAGAGTCTTATGGCAGCCAACAGTAGCATGATCCTGGTGTTCAAGAGTCTTATGGCAGCCAACAGTAGCATGATCCTGGTGTTCAAGAGTCTTATGGCAGCCAACAGTAGCATGATCCTGGTGTTCAAGAGTCTTATGGCAGCCAACAGTAGCATGATCCTGGTGTTCAAGAGTCTTATGGCAGCCAACAGTAGCATGATCCTGGTGTTCAAGAGTCTTATGGCAGCCAACAGTAGCATGATCCTGGTGTTCAAGAGTCTTATGGCAGCCAACAGTAGCATGATCCTGGTGTTCAAGAGTCTTATGGCAGCCAACAGTAGCATGATCCTGGTGTTCAAGAGTCTTATGGCAGCCAACAGTAGCATGATCCTGGTGTTCAAGAGTCTTATGGCAGCCAACAGTAGCATGATCCTGGTGTTCAAGAGTCTTATGGCAGCCAACAGTAGCATGATCCTGGTGTTCAAGAGTCTTATGGCAGCCAACAGTAGCATGATCCTGGTGTTCAAGAGTCTTATGGCAGCCAACAGTAGCATGATCCTGGTGTTCAAGAGTCTTATGGCAGCCAACAGTAGCATGATCCTGGTGTTCAAGAGTCTTATGGCAGCCAACAGTAGCATGATCCTGGTGTTCAAGAGTCTTATGGCAGCCAACAGTAGCATGATCCTGGTGTTCAAGAGTCTTATGGCAGCCAACAGTAGCATGATCCTGGTGTTCAAGAGTCTTATGGCAGCCAACAGTAGCATGATCCTGGTGTTCAAGAGTCTTATGGCAGCCAACAGTAGCATGATCCTGGTGTTCAAGAGTCTTATGGCAGCCAACAGTAGCATGATCCTGGTGTTCAAGAGTCTTATGGCAGCCAACAGTAGCATGATCCTGGTGTTCAAGAGTCTTATGGCAGCCAACAGTAGCATGATCCTGGTGTTCAAGAGTCTTATGGCAGCCAACAGTAGCATGATCCTGGTGTTCAAGAGTCTTATGGCAGCCAACAGTAGCATGATCCTGGTGTTCAAGAGTCTTATGGCAGCCAACAGTAGCATGATCCTGGTGTTCAAGAGTCTTATGGCAGCCAACAGTAGCATGATCCTGGTGTTCAAGAGTCTTATGGCAGCCAACAGTAGCATGATCCTGGTGTTCAAGAGTCTTATGGCAGCCAACAGTAGCATGATCCTGGTGTTCAAGAGTCTTATGGCAGCCAACAGTAGCATGATCCTGGTGTTCAAGAGTCTTATGGCAGCCAACAGTAGCATGATCCTGGTGTTCAAGAGTCTTATGGCAGCCAACAGTAGCATGATCCTGGTGTTCAAGAGTCTTATGGCAGCCAACAGTAGCATGATCCTGGTGTTCAAGAGTCTTATGGCAGCCAACAGTAGCATGATCCTGGTGTTCAAGAGTCTTATGGCAGCCAACAGTAGCATGATCCTGGTGTTCAAGAGTCTTATGGCAGCCAACAGTAGCATGATCCTGGTGTTCAAGAGTCTTATGGCAGCCAACAGTAGCATGATCCTGGTGTTCAAGAGTCTTATGGCAGCCAACAGTAGCATGATCCTGGTGTTCAAGAGTCTTATGGCAGCCAACAGTAGCATGATCCTGGTGTTCAAGAGTCTTATGGCAGCCAACAGTAGCATGATCCTGGTGTTCAAGAGTCTTATGGCAGCCAACAGTAGCATGATCCTGGTGTTCAAGAGTCTTATGGCAGCCAACAGTAGCATGATCCTGGTGTTCAAGAGTCTTATGGCAGCCAACAGTAGCATGATCCTGGTGTTCAAGAGTCTTATGGCAGCCAACAGTAGCATGATCCTGGTGTTCAAGAGTCTTATGGCAGCCAACAGTAGCATGATCCTGGTGTTCAAGAGTCTTATGGCAGCCAACAGTAGCATGATCCTGGTGTTCAAGAGTCTTATGGCAGCCAACAGTAGCATGATCCTGGTGTTCAAGAGTCTTATGGCAGCCAACAGTAGCATGATCCTGGTGTTCAAGAGTCTTATGGCAGCCAACAGTAGCATGATCCTGGTGTTCAAGAGTCTTATGGCAGCCAACAGTAGCATGATCCTGGTGTTCAAGAGTCTTATGGCAGCCAACAGTAGCATGATCCTGGTGTTCAAGAGTCTTATGGCAGCCAACAGTAGCATGATCCTGGTGTTCAAGAGTCTTATGGCAGCCAACAGTAGCATGATCCTGGTGTTCAAGAGTCTTATGGCAGCCAACAGTAGCATGATCCTGGTGTTCAAGAGTCTTATGGCAGCCAACAGTAGCATGATGCTGGTGTTCAAGAGTCTTATGGCAGCCAACAGTAGCATGATCCTGGTGTTCAAGAGTCTTATGGCAGCCAACAGTAGCATGATCCTGGTGTTCAAGAGTCTTATGGCAGCCAACAGTAGCATGATCCTGGTGTTCAAGAGTCTTATGGCAGCCAACAGTAGCATGATCCTGGTGTTCAAGAGTCTTATGGCAGCCAACAGTAGCATGATCCTGGTGTTCAAGAGTCTTATGGCAGCCAACAGTAGCATGATCCTGGTGTTCAAGAGTCTTATGGCAGCCAACAGTAGCATGATCCTGGTGTTCAAGAGTCTTATGGCAGCCAACAGTAGCATGATCCTGGTGTTCAAGAGTCTTATGGCAGCCAACAGTAGCATGATCCTGGTGTTCAAGAGTCTTATGGCAGCCAACAGTAGCATGATCCTGGTGTTCAAGAGTCTTATGGCAGCCAACAGTAGCATGATCCTGGTGTTCAAGAGTCTTATGGCAGCCAACAGTAGCATGATCCTGGTGTTCAAGAGTCTTATGGCAGCCAACAGTAGCATGATCCTGGTGTTCAAGAGTCTTATGGCAGCCAACAGTAGCATGATCCTGGTGTTCAAGAGTCTTATGGCAGCCAACAGTAGCATGATCCTGGTGTTCAAGAGTCTTATGGCAGCCAACAGTAGCATGATCCTGGTGTTCAAGAGTCTTATGGCAGCCAACAGTAGCATGATCCTGGTGTTCAAGAGTCTTATGGCAGCCAACAGTAGCATGATCCTGGTGTTCAAGAGTCTTATGGCAGCCAACAGTAGCATGATCCTGGTGTTCAAGAGTCTTATGGCAGCCAACAGTAGCATGATCCTGGTGTTCAAGAGTCTTATGGCAGCCAACAGTAGCATGATCCTGGTGTTCAAGAGTCTTATGGCAGCCAACAGTAGCATGATCCTGGTGTTCAAGAGTCTTATGGCAGCCAACAGTAGCATGATCCTGGTGTTCAAGAGTCTTATGGCAGCCAACAGTAGCATGATCCTGGTGTTCAAGAGTCTTATGGCAGCCAACAGTAGCATGATCCTGGTGTTCAAGAGTCTTATGGCAGCCAACAGTAGCATGATCCTGGTGTTCAAGAGTCTTATGGCAGCCAACAGTAGCATGATCCTGGTGTTCAAGAGTCTTATGGCAGCCAACAGTAGCATGATCCTGGTGTTCAAGAGTCTTATGGCAGCCAACAGTAGCATGATCCTGGTGTTCAAGAGTCTTATGGCAGCCAACAGTAGCATGATCCTGGTGTTCAAGAGTCTTATGGCAGCCAACAGTAGCATGATCCTGGTGTTCAAGAGTCTTATGGCAGCCAACAGTAGCATGATCCTGGTGTTCAAGAGTCTTATGGCAGCCAACAGTAGCATGATCCTGGTGTTCAAGAGTCTTATGGCAGCCAACAGTAGCATGATCCTGGTGTTCAAGAGTCTTATGGCAGCCAACAGTAGCATGATCCTGGTGTTCAAGAGTCTTATGGCAGCCAACAGTAGCATGATCCTGGTGTTCAAGAGTCTTATGGCAGCCAACAGTAGCATGATCCTGGTGTTCAAGAGTCTTATGGCAGCCAACAGTAGCATGATCCTGGTGTTCAAGAGTCTTATGGCAGCCAACAGTAGCATGATCCTGGTGTTCAAGAGTCTTATGGCAGCCAACAGTAGCATGATCCTGGTGTTCAAGAGTCTTATGGCAGCCAACAGTAGCATGATCCTGGTGTTCAAGAGTCTTATGGCAGCCAACAGTAGCATGATCCTGGTGTTCAAGAGTCTTATGGCAGCCAACAGTAGCATGATCCTGGTGTTCAAGAGTCTTATGGCAGCCAACAGTAGCATGATCCTGGTGTTCAAGAGTCTTATGGCAGCCAACAGTAGCATGATCCTGGTGTTCAAGAGTCTTATGGCAGCCAACAGTAGCATGATCCTGGTGTTCAAGAGTCTTATGGCAGCCAACAGTAGCATGATCCTGGTGTTCAAGAGTCTTATGGCAGCCAACAGTAGCATGATCCTGGTGTTCAAGAGTCTTATGGCAGCCAACAGTAGCATGATCCTGGTGTTCAAGAGTCTTATGGCAGCCAACAGTAGCATGATCCTGGTGTTCAAGAGTCTTATGGCAGCCAACAGTAGCATGATCCTGGTGTTCAAGAGTCTTATGGCAGCCAACAGTAGCATGATCCTGGTGTTCAAGAGTCTTATGGCAGCCAACAGTAGCATGATCCTGGTGTTCAAGAGTCTTATGGCAGCCAACAGTAGCATGATCCTGGTGTTCAAGAGTCTTATGGCAGCCAACAGTAGCATGATCCTGGTGTTCAAGAGTCTTATGGCAGCCAACAGTAGCATGATCCTGGTGTTCAAGAGTCTTATGGCAGCCAACAGTAGCATGATCCTGGTGTTCAAGAGTCTTATGGCAGCCAACAGTAGCATGATCCTGGTGTTCAAGAGTCTTATGGCAGCCAACAGTAGCATGATCCTGGTGTTCAAGAGTCTTATGGCAGCCAACAGTAGCATGATCCTGGTGTTCAAGAGTCTTATGGCAGCCAACAGTAGCATGATCCTGGTGTTCAAGAGTCTTATGGCAGCCAACAGTAGCATGATCCTGGTGTTCAAGAGTCTTATGGCAGCCAACAGTAGCATGATCCTGGTGTTCAAGAGTCTTATGGCAGCCAACAGTAGCATGATCCTGGTGTTCAAGAGTCTTATGGCAGCCAACAGTAGCATGATCCTGGTGTTCAAGAGTCTTATGGCAGCCAACAGTAGCATGATCCTGGTGTTCAAGAGTCTTATGGCAGCCAACAGTAGCATGATCCTGGTGTTCAAGAGTCTTATGGCAGCCAACAGTAGCATGATCCTGGTGTTCAAGAGTCTTATGGCAGCCAACAGTAGCATGATCCTGGTGTTCAAGAGTCTTATGGCAGCCAACAGTAGCATGATCCTGGTGTTCAAGAGTCTTATGGCAGCCAACAGTAGCATGATCCTGGTGTTCAAGAGTCTTATGGCAGCCAACAGTAGCATGATCCTGGTGTTCAAGAGTCTTATGGCAGCCAACAGTAGCATGATCCTGGTGTTCAAGAGTCTTATGGCAGCCAACAGTAGCATGATCCTGGTGTTCAAGAGTCTTATGGCAGCCAACAGTAGCATGATCCTGGTGTTCAAGAGTCTTATGGCAGCCAACAGTAGCATGATCCTGGTGTTCAAGAGTCTTATGGCAGCCAACAGTAGCATGATCCTGGTGTTCAAGAGTCTTATGGCAGCCAACAGTAGCATGATCCTGGTGTTCAAGAGTCTTATGGCAGCCAACAGTAGCATGATCCTGGTGTTCAAGAGTCTTATGGCAGCCAACAGTAGCATGATCCTGGTGTTCAAGAGTCTTATGGCAGCCAACAGTAGCATGATCCTGGTGTTCAAGAGTCTTATGGCAGCCAACAGTAGCATGATCCTGGTGTTCAAGAGTCTTATGGCAGCCAACAGTAGCATGATCCTGGTGTTCAAGAGTCTTATGGCAGCCAACAGTAGCATGATCCTGGTGTTCAAGAGTCTTATGGCAGCCAACAGTAGCATGATCCTGGTGTTCAAGAGTCTTATGGCAGCCAACAGTAGCATGATCCTGGTGTTCAAGAGTCTTATGGCAGCCAACAGTAGCATGATCCTGGTGTTCAAGAGTCTTATGGCAGCCAACAGTAGCATGATCCTGGTGTTCAAGAGTCTTATGGCAGCCAACAGTAGCATGATCCTGGTGTTCAAGAGTCTTATGGCAGCCAACAGTAGCATGATCCTGGTGTTCAAGAGTCTTATGGCAGCCAACAGTAGCATGATCCTGGTGTTCAAGAGTCTTATGGCAGCCAACAGTAGCATGATCCTGGTGTTCAAGAGTCTTATGGCAGCCAACAGTAGCATGATCCTGGTGTTCAAGAGTCTTATGGCAGCCAACAGTAGCATGATCCTGGTGTTCAAGAGTCTTATGGCAGCCAACAGTAGCATGATCCTGGTGTTCAAGAGTCTTATGGCAGCCAACAGTAGCATGATCCTGGTGTTCAAGAGTCTTATGGCAGCCAACAGTAGCATGATCCTGGTGTTCAAGAGTCTTATGGCAGCCAACAGTAGCATGATCCTGGTGTTCAAGAGTCTTATGGCAGCCAACAGTAGCATGATCCTGGTGTTCAAGAGTCTTATGGCAGCCAACAGTAGCATGATCCTGGTGTTCAAGAGTCTTATGGCAGCCAACAGTAGCATGATCCTGGTGTTCAAGAGTCTTATGGCAGCCAACAGTAGCATGATCCTGGTGTTCAAGAGTCTTATGGCAGCCAACAGTAGCATGATCCTGGTGTTCAAGAGTCTTATGGCAGCCAACAGTAGCATGATCCTGGTGTTCAAGAGTCTTATGGCAGCCAACAGTAGCATGATCCTGGTGTTCAAGAGTCTTATGGCAGCCAACAGTAGCATGATCCTGGTGTTCAAGAGTCTTATGGCAGCCAACAGTAGCATGATCCTGGTGTTCAAGAGTCTTATGGCAGCCAACAGTAGCATGATCCTGGTGTTCAAGAGTCTTATGGCAGCCAACAGTAGCATGATCCTGGTGTTCAAGAGTCTTATGGCAGCCAACAGTAGCATGATCCTGGTGTTCAAGAGTCTTATGGCAGCCAACAGTAGCATGATCCTGGTGTTCAAGAGTCTTATGGCAGCCAACAGTAGCATGATCCTGGTGTTCAAGAGTCTTATGGCAGCCAACAGTAGCATGATCCTGGTGTTCAAGAGTCTTATGGCAGCCAACAGTAGCATGATCCTGGTGTTCAAGAGTCTTATGGCAGCCAACAGTAGCATGATCCTGGTGTTCAAGAGTCTTATGGCAGCCAACAGTAGCATGATCCTGGTGTTCAAGAGTCTTATGGCAGCCAACAGTAGCATGATCCTGGTGTTCAAGAGTCTTATGGCAGCCAACAGTAGCATGATCCTGGTGTTCAAGAGTCTTATGGCAGCCAACAGTAGCATGATCCTGGTGTTCAAGAGTCTTATGGCAGCCAACAGTAGCATGATCCTGGTGTTCAAGAGTCTTATGGCAGCCAACAGTAGCATGATCCTGGTGTTCAAGAGTCTTATGGCAGCCAACAGTAGCATGATCCTGGTGTTCAAGAGTCTTATGGCAGCCAACAGTAGCATGATCCTGGTGTTCAAGAGTCTTATGGCAGCCAACAGTAGCATGATCCTGGTGTTCAAGAAACTACACCAGTGGTGAAATTTGAAGTGGATCTCGTTAGTCAGTCTCCAGTTTTGGCACAGATTTCACCGATTTCATTTTTTTATCTATTTTACTACATAAACAAATTTGACTACACGCAAAGGAAATATAATGGTTACCATCCTGGCCCTAAAATGTGTCAGCCAAAATATACTGAATCTTTTCTAAAGAAGTAAACTGAAATTTATTTGTCCATTTTACAAATAAAATGGACAAATCTGCCCATATACGTTTCAATTTCAATCTTCACCATCGTCGACTTAGGAGGCGCCTGGCTAGAACGTCTGAGATTACGCCACTGAGGTTTTAGGAAGTTATCTCAGCCATTCCAGGATGCTGGGAATGGTTTTAACAATTTAGGTCAGAGGCGACGTAAGCATGCTAGTTGTTCCAAGAATTTGGGCCTAGTTACCATACACCAATTTTGAAAATTCGAAGCCGATTGCATGAGGCGTTTTCGAGTTATGGACGAAATGGAATCGAGAAGTCAGAGGAAGATAAACAAAAATGAAAAGTTCAGCGGTTAAGCGGCCTCTTAAAGGTACCAAACAATGGGTACCACTTAAAGGTGCCCCACCCCCACTCTTAAAGGTGCCCCACCGGGGGTACCAAACAATGGGTACCTCTTAAAGGTGCCCCACCGGGGGTACCAAACAATGGGTACCTCTTAAAGGTGCCCCACCGGGGGTACCAAACAATGGGTACCTCTTAAAGGTGCCCCACCGGGGGTACCAAACAATGGGTACCTCTTAAAGGTGCCCCACCGGGGGTACCAAACAATGGGTACCTCTTAAAGGTCCCCCACCGGGGGTACCAAACAATGGGTACCTCTTAAAGGTGCCCCACCGGGGGGTACCAAACAATGGGTACCTCTTAAAGGTGCCCCACCGGGGGTACCAAACAATGGGTACCTCTTAAAGGTGCCCCACCGGGGGTACCAAACAATGGGTACCTCTTAAAGGTGCCCCACCGGGGGTACCAAACAATGGGTACCTCTTAAAGGTGCCCCGCCGGGGGTACCAAACAATGGGTCCACCTCAGGAGTCTATAATAAGTACTCATTACCTCGGTGAAGCAAATAAAATGGTTCACGCACGAGAAAACCTTAAGATTTCTCTTGTCAGCAGTGTGAATATTTATTTTCTCTCACCACACCACTTTAATTTATTGTCTGCTTGATTTTTTTTGTCTTTGGTTGCGTGTTTGTGTGTGGGTACTCACTTGTATCTACTCACACATGTGTGTTCACCATATGTACTCAATCATATGTGCTCATCTATATGTACTCGCCCATATGTGCTCACCTGATGTACTCACCCACATATGCTCACCTGTATGTACTCACACATGTGCTCACCTGTATGTACTCACATATATGCTTGCCTGTATGTACTCACATGTATGTGCTCACCTTAATATACTTGCCTGAATGTGGTATCAGCGGTCGAATATTAGCTCATTGCCCCTGCACTCTATTTGTGGGTAGCCAGATTCACTCCCTCCTGGCCTCGTGGGCCATATCGTACCTGCTCTTAAAACTATGCATAAAGCTTAACTTAACCATTTCTTAGTCTTCTCTGCGTCTGTCCTCTTCCCGACCAACCAGGGACATCCCGGTGGCTTATCTTCATCCGTATCTGTTTACTGACTCTAAAAGTATTTTTGCCTGTTCATCATGCATTTCTTCCAGGTATTTTGTATGTTAATATCAAGTCTTCCTGTTTTTTTCTGTCCTGCTCATTACGTTGGTGTACTTACCTATTTGTGGCTGCTGGTATCGAGTCACAGTTCCTGGCCCCACCTCTTCGCTGGTTGATACTAGGCCCACTCTCTCACTGCTCCATGAGCTTTATCATATCTCTTCTTAAAACTATGTATGCATCCTGCCTCCTCTGCTTCAGTCTCCAGACTGCTCCACTTTCTTAACTCTGTGACTGAAGAAATAGTTCCTAACATACTTTTGACTCATTTTAGTCTACAATTTACAGTTGTGCTCCCCTGTTGCTGTGTCTCATCTCTGAAACATCCTGTCCCTATCCAACTTGTCAATTCCTCTCAGTATTTTATATGTCGTTATCATGTCATCCCTATCCCTCCTCTACTACAGTGTCATCAAGTCAATTTCCATTAACCTCTCCTATAGGCCATACCCCTTAGCTCCGGGACTAGTCTTGTTGCAAACCTTTCCGCTTTCTCTAATTTCTTCACGTGCTTGACCAGGTGTGGGTTCCATAATGGTCCTGCATACTCCAACATGGGCCTGACGTACACGGTGTACAGAGTCTTGAATGTTTTCTTATTAAGGTGTCGAAACGCTATTCTTAGGTTTGCCAGACGCCCATATGCTACAGCAGTTATTTGGTTGATGTGTGTCTCAGGAGATGTGCTCGGTATTATACTCACCCCAAGATTCTTTTCCTTGAGTGAGGTCTTGCAGTTTTTGGCCCCCTAACCTGTGCTCAGTTGCGGTCATCTTTCACCTTCCCCAATCTTCATGACTTTGCACTTGGTGGAGTTAAACTCCAGGAACCAGTTGCTGGACCAGGCATACAGTCTGTCCAGATCCCTTTGTAGTCCTGCCTAATCCTCATACGTTTGAATTCTTCGCATTATCTTTGTTACACCCTTTTATTCAGTTTAAGTAGACTGTTTCTACTTGTTATTATCACAATGGTATACTTTTACATGTTATTTTTGCTATTTCACTTAATATTATATTCAGGAGTAATTCCATTTGTAGCTAAAATGGATTTACTCGACTTTATAATATTATCTGGTCGTATTACTTAGCTTTGTATATAGGTAGGTTGTTTAATTAGTGTCAACTGCTGGTGCGACCTGGCCAAGCACCAGTAGGTGTTTTGAGCTGCTCAACCCCTGCTCCGACCGAGACAAAGTGGGCTGGTAAAGCCTCACTGAGTTCAGTTCATACCTTCCTCTGGACCAGGAAGGGTCTAGGGGAGTATCCACCTCTAAAACCAACATTCGCCTCCCTAGAAAATCCCAGGAATTTTCGGGAACTCATTGCTAAGACTTATCTTGGTTGGAGAAGGCGGTTAAGAAGCTCTTAGAGAAAGTGAAGCCAAGTGAGCAAGCCTCTGTAGTGTAAGAGGACTTATTGTAAAGTGAACCCTATTATAAGAAATCTATTAATGTGTTCGAGTTTTTAGGCAACGCCTGTGCATGTACATATACTAATATTTCGTGACTCGCTCAGAGCCATTTGTAAATACTTGACCTAGTACTGTGATGTTTTAATGAGAAATGGTAGAAGTATTCTACTTGTAGTGCAAAATATGAGAAGGTGGATTTAAGTGATTATTATGATTATTAATAAATTAAATAGAAACTAAGAAAATTCCTTTTCCTCTCCGAGTGAAGACCTAGACGTACTAAGTTTATTTTGTTACGAAAAGCACTATAACCCAGGGACCAACTGACTATGTTCGTAACAATCTTCACATCGTCTGTAAACAGGGACACCTCTCAGCCTGTCCATTCCGTCAGTCATTCACTCTTACCAGAAGCAGCACCGGTCCTAGGACTGATCCTTCGTGGAACCCCGCTCGTCACAGGCGCCCACTCTGACACCTGTGTGTGTTTGTGTGTGTGTTCGCACGTGCGCGTGCTTACTTATAAGCGCTTGCCTATATGAGATTGTAGATATGGAGTCTTAGCTGGAACATTATCAGTAAATATTGGGAAGCGGAAAGTGGTTGGTACGAACGCCATCGCGAATTTTAAACAGGAGAGGACTGGAGACCATGCTCATATCTGGAGAATATTCAACCAGTATGTTAAATTACACTTCAAAATACCTATCACTGTACTGTTATTGAGAAGCGAAGCGGTAATCTTGGAGCTACTATATTAAATCACTATACTATTTAAGGAGAGGCGCTGACCCATAGATGTCACACAGCAACTGTGGAACGGGAGTTCATTATATTAATGGAACACAATACCGGAAAGTAGATGACTAAGGCACATGCGTAAAAATATATTGTGGAATCTTAAGAGAGTTTCTGTGTTAGGAGATCGTTACTGCTTTCACTGTCGAAATGAAATAATAATTATTGTGGCCTTACAAATATCTACGTACATTCTTTATTGGACAGTAATGGGCGAAGGACCTACAAGTGTCACCATGCACGGATTGCAACTAACTTGCATATGGAGACTGACCCTAGCTGAAGTTAAATCCCTGATGGCTTGCCCTTCCTTGGTTGATCCTTATGGTATTTTTCTCGGAATATGGATGTGCTGATAAAGGCTGGTGCATGTTATTAATGATAAATTGAAAAATCTGTAGTAAAGGCAAGACGTGTTCATTAAATCTGTTTTATATACGTAGAATTAAGTCAGTATTATTACTTTGCTTTTATGTATTTTCTATAGTTTTTGCCTCATTTTTATATTCGTTATCTTTTGTTTCTCTTACAGTTGCTATGACTATGTATGAATCACCCCTTAGTGGATCAGATGCTACTGTTAATATACATAACATGTCTCATGACCGTAATGGTTTGCATGTATTCGCAGTGCTGCTAACAATGTGTTTGGTGGTTCAGCTTGTGAGGGCTGTGTAATTAAACTGTGTTATGTATTGACACTCTGGATGCCCTCCAGTAGGTCTGGTGTATTTAGTGTAGAGTAGGTAGGTAGGTAGGTAGATAGGTAGGTACTGTTTCTTCCTTACCAGGAAATACAGTACCTCTTATCTTAATACCCAAACGGCATTGGTTGACGGATCTGATTAATGACGCCCACGTACGCGTGTTACACGGCGCAGTCCGTTATACTCTGCACCAAATACACCAGTACTAATGGATTTCCCAGGTCACCCAGAATGTCAACACACAATTAAGGCATTGTTTGTCACGTTGGGATTCTCGCAGACTTCCTTAGCACAGCCCTAACCGACTGGCCCATTCACTCAGACATGGGAGGCATGCCAGCTCCTTCGAAGCAACCCATACACACTACCCTAAATCATGGGGAAAACATTGTTGTGTGACCAAGGCCACCGGCACAGTGTGTGCTAGGACCACTGACAGTTTAGTGCCACTTACACTAAATTGTCCACAGAGAGCTATGCCCCCGACAGAGACCCCAGCCTTGCGACACCGTAAGAATGTGAAGATAGCTCAACAACGTATCAAGGGCGCTATAATCCATGACCTTGTTTGACCAGGTCAACCCCCTCCTCCCCCCCTTGTGTGGAAAATCATGCAGCTTTTTATTTCCAGAGCCGTTAAACCTCCCTAAGTTAGGGGAAGAGGTAAAGGGAAAGAGCAGATCCATCTATTCCTATGAGCGTGTGCCACATTTCCCTTTCCATTCTTAATTTATAAGACTAATCTAGTAATGAAGTTTCCATAGGCTAATGTATCATACACTACTACTTATATGTATTTAAGCTAAGTTAGAGTTAGATTAATACAGCTTAGTATTTACATCACCTCTCACAACCTACTCAACTGTGAACAGCGGGCATTTATTCCAACCAACCATGAGTGCCCTCTGCCTACCGGACAGTTACTAAAAATCTTGTGCGCGAGTGAAGTCGGTGACCAAGAATTGCCCAACTGTGCAGATCAATTAACTGCCTAGTTAATTAGGATGACTTATCCTACGACAGGCCTTGATACAGTTAAGTACTCTACCATTCAACACGAATGGTCGAGTACTTCATGAATTAGATAGCTTTTTATTGCTCTGTGAAATGTTATCTCACTGCTATACCAGCCAGTTGCACGACACAATACAAGCATCTCAGGTGTCCCAACGGATGAACAGCTCTCCTATACTACACAAGTACCTAGGGTATCATTGATGTGCATTCCTTGTATTTAATTGGGGCCGATTGTGAAGGGTCTTGCCACATCTGGCCCACCAGAGATTCAGCATATCTGCAGCTGGCTCACCACACTCTGCCCCATGTGTAAACTAAAGGTAAGAATTCAGACAAACAGAAATGGGAAGGCAGGTTTCTGGGCTGAATACCATAATTGACTTTACTGGATCACTGACCTAATCAGTCATAACCCACAGACACCCTCTATTCTACTCAGTTTTTTCTGGAACATTGGAATCAGTGGAGAACATGTTAAGACATGAATTGGCTACTGGTAAATATCTCAGAAGCACTTCAAAGATCAAACTATGGCTAAAGCTTTCTGCTCAGTTATGGTATAATGTTCAGCCGTGGTTATTTTTGGTATTAGTCATCTGAGCTAGGATAGCACCTATGACTATGGAACTAGCGTCTTTTGTCAGAAAAAAGCTTCTTAAAATCTGGAAATGTTAACTCAAGAACAGAATTCAACTTTTTTTAAAGTCTAAAATGTCCTTTCTTGACGGAAAGTCCAAATAATAGAAGCATCCTTCCTAACCATCTCATAGGACCTGCAATAGAAGAAAAAATTGCAATGAAACCTCTATAGACACCTACTATGTATACAAAGGCTCTTACGGCATCAGCAGTTGTTGGTGTTGGAAAATTTTGAACAGCAGTTACTTTACATAGGTCAGTCGTAACCTCTCTAGAAGTGACTATGTGACCAAGAAACTTGATCTCTGATTTTGCGAACTGACATTTAGAGATTTTAATGTTTAAATAGATTTATTTAAGCTTACCGACCATCAAACAATCTTTTGAGATGAGTTTCCACTGCTTAATCTTTGGACATGACAATCACATCATCCAAGTACACCATGAGGCTTCGAAATATGTTCATAAGCATCAAGAATGCTGAAGGCTATTCTAAGGAAATGAAAATGACCTGTAGGAGTGGAAAAGGCTGTTAGATCTTGGCTGTCCTCATGAAGAAGGAATTGCCAAAACCCTTTAACAAATCTAGAGATGAAAACGCTTTGCTGTCTCCTATGTTACATTATAAATCACCTGGAACAGGAATTGGGAAATGATCTGAAATTGTTTTAGAATTCAACTTCCTAAAATCAATTACTGGGCGCCAAGTACCATCATTCTTGAATGATAAAATCACAGGCGCATTCCACGTTAAATTGCTATGAGCAATGACATCGTCATCAAGCATCTGGTTGACTAACTCTTCCGTTATAGAAATTTGTGAAAAGTAGTTTGTACGTAGGTATATATAGGCCTGGTACCATGTTCAAGTGAAATACTATGGGGCAGTAAATTTGTTAAAACACATACAACAAATTCGTGACTTCATCTGGGGAAAGTCAGTAGGAGCTGAATCTTTTCCTCTACCGTTGGAACAGACGGACTCTTCCCGGGAGAAAGAGCACCAACCTACTGGTATGGTGACAACACGTCCCCTACCTGAACAGGATATAGTAGTGAATAATGTCAATGAGGGCGTTGTTTGCTCTGAGGTGGTCACTCTGACTAGCAGTATTTTCTATGAACATATATAGATCTTCTTATCTCGTACAATATGCAAAGATGGTTTGACAAACCCTTCATCCTGCATGAATTACTGTCAGCCTCTATATTATCTCTATCTGGATCACGAGAAACATCTGACACCTAAGTGAGAGCACTAGCCGCAACAGAAACGTCTCTCTGCAAACTGCCCGTGATATCAACAAGAGAAGGCATAACTTGTTTCAAATAGTCGTTTACCAACAAGGCGTCCACTTAGAAGGAACTACTACTTGAATAATTTTAGTGCCCAAGGTTGTCTGAGCATCCGCTGGCACCTGAAGCAGCTGCACACTATCCTGCTTGCAAAAAGTTGTTAGAGTTGTTTTCCACACAGGATATATAGTGTTGCTAGTGTCTGGTTGCTTGGTTACGCTACTGGAAAATGCACAGGACTGTAAAGACCTAATCCAGACTACATGCTCCGACGCGGTTTGGCATATCTTGGATTCAAGTTGATAGCCCCAGAATGGTACGACCAAGTAGTCGATTCGGGTACGCCATTGATACGGGTCAAGCAAAATATATAGAGATTGCGCAATGATGCAAATCTCAGTAGAAGATAACCAGGAAAATTGATCTGATCAGCAAGAAAAGTTATAAATTCTCTATCTCTGAAGAGGCTAGAGCGAATTTTGACCTGCACACCTGAGTCCATGAAGACATGAACGGTTGCATCGAGCACAGAAATTTCTACAAATGGACCTATAGTTGCATCAAATGGACGTGCAAACAGGCAAATGAGTCGCAGATTGTCAATGAATACTTAATCAAGTTCATCCTCAAAAAAATCTTCATGAAAGTCATGCAAAACAGTTTCGTCAATGAGGGACTCATCCTCGAGACTGCATAAGACATCAAAAGAATGCTGATGAGGGATGCCATGCTGACTGTTAGTTACATTCACAACTGGACGGCTTGATTTGGGTTCGTGGCTTCTCCCAAACCCCTGAGAAGGGTTCTGGTTATTTTGAAAGCCATGTCTTCAGCTAATACTTCTTCTGTGACCACGGTTGTGGCGACTATGAGAAAATTCTAGATACATATTATCCATGCAAGTAAATTACTGAGAAGTATGATGGCCATGAATATTATGGATAGTGCAATATGGTATGTTAATTTGAGAAGTATGTTGCATACGACGCTTCATATTCTAAATGCACCAGTATGATACATTACACAGAGGGCTATCTTGGGTGCGGCGTTGTTTCTGAACAACCCAGCAATTTGTAGCAATATGTCCTTTCTTGCCACAATTGTAACACTTTCTAGGACTATTGTTACTGTGATTGTTTTCAACGCTACGGGGACGGGACTGATCACAAGACTCGTCTTGAGAATTACTAGATACCACACAGATAATAAGCGTGTTGAATGTAGCTGACCCTTAGAGTTTAGAATACATGTACCTCAAAGGAGGTTCCTTGATGATGGTGAGTACTTGATAGTACATGTACTATCAAGCAATATGGCTCTTGATCTAGGAAATTTTGATAGTACATGTACTATCAAGCAATATGTTGTACAATATGTGCTTGATAGTACATGTACTATCAAGCAATATGTTGTACAATATGTACTTGATAGTACATGTACTATCAAGCAATATGTTGTACAATATGTGCTTGATAGTACATGTACTATCAAGCAATATGTTGTACAATATGTGCTTGATAGTACATGTACTATCAAGCAATATGTTGTACAATATGTACTTGATAGTACATGTACTATCAAGCAATATGTTGTACAATATGTGCTTGATAGTACATGTACTATCAAGCAATATGTTGTACAATATGTACTTGATAGTACATGTACTATCAAGCAATATGTTGTACAATATGTACTTGATAGTACATGTACTATCAAGCAATATGTTGTACAATATGTGCTTGATAGTACATGTACTATCAAGCAATATGTTGTACAATATGTGCTTGATAGTACATGTACTATCAAGCAATATGTTGTACAATATGTACTTGATAGTACATGTACTATCAAGCAATATGTTGTACAATATGTGCTTGATAGTACATGTACTATCAAGCAATATGTTGTACAATATGTGCTTGATAGTACATGTACTATCAAGCAATATGTTGTACAATATGTGCTTGATAGCACATATTGCACAACGAGCTAGTAGCCTTCACGTATGAAGGTTGAAGACTCCATTGATGCTGAAATTCCTCTTAGCAATTTGTCTAGACAGTACGAAAATTTTGCAAGAGATTCATGATAAGCTGGTTCAGTTCCTCAGCAATACAAATAGATCAGAAACAGTTGATGGTAAATAATACACACGAAAGAATTCATGCTGTGGCCAACGAGTAAAATCATTGCATTGACGCACAAAATCGCAATGACACGATTGCAAACAAACCATACCACGGGTGGGGTTAGAACCCGCGATCATTGAGTCACAAAACTCCAGACACGCATTAGCCAATGGACCAGCTAGCTACAATATGATTCATCCAGATAGGTAGCTAGCTGGTCCAGTGGCTAACGCGTCGGTCTGCAGTTTTGTGACTCTCTGATCGCGGGTTCTACCCCCATCCGTGGTATGGTTTCATCGCATTGACGAGAGTTTATGAGAACACTAGCATCTATACACGAAAGAGCGAAAAACTGTCTTTGGCTAGTTTAATTATACAACCCTCACAAGCTGAACCACCAAACACATCGTTAGCGGCACTGCGATACATGCAAACCAGTAATCAGGGTTACCTGGACGTTCACCATAAATATGAACACCATATAGTGGTTCCCAGTAATAAATGAAAAGTTTATTTACTCTCTGCTTCATGTTAGAAGGTAAAGAACCATTACGGTCATGAGACATGTTTGTATCATGAGTCGTGGTATGTATATTTACAGTAGCATCTGATCCACTAAGGGATGATTCATACATAGTCACAGCAGTTGTATGAAAAACAAAACAACGAATATAAAAATGAGGCAAAAATCAATAGAAATTACATGAAAGGAAATTATTAACACTGGATTAATTATGCATATATGAAACAAAGATTTAATGAACACAATGAATGAGAGAGATAACTCGCTGACAACCCACGTCTTGCCTCGAGATTCTGCACTGGACTGGCTACTAACCACACACGAGAGTGGGGGTTATTAACCTGGGGGGGGGATGGGGTCAA
Organism: Cherax quadricarinatus; assembly: GCF_038502225.1. NCBI lineage: Eukaryota > Metazoa > Arthropoda > Malacostraca > Decapoda > Parastacidae > Cherax > Cherax quadricarinatus. The sequence continues at coordinate 20,153 of NW_027198221.1, forward strand.
CGGTGACATCCCTCACCAACCGTTTCTAACTGTTGTATCAGATACATTGGTCCACCATTGTTCGCATCGCTCCCGGGCCGTGCGGACCTGCTGCGCAGACGCTCCTGATTGAGTTGACTTTGCGCAGTTTACCTGTTTGAGCTGCTACCCCTGGCGTTAGCTGGTGAAAACTTTATTTTTCAACATGGCGCTGCATAGCAGCAGGCGCATCAACACTGCGTTGAGTTGACCCGTGGGACTGTCACGGGAGCCACGATGGATTTGTTACTACCGGCGATTATCCGTGATACCTACGGTATCGCAAATGAAGAGATATGTGGTGTAGCACTTAATGGGACGACACGGATCTTCGTTAAATTGACGTCAGCAAATGTCTACGAAGCGGTGGTTGATAAGTATCAAGAGACCATTATAGCCGTCAATTCAGCTGTATCAGTACGTCTTCATGATGTATCTCGACATTACACATGGGTAAAAATCAGGAATGTGCCTTTGGAGGCGACTGATTTTGTTATAAAAGATGAACTACGTAATTATGGTACGGTTCATATGGCCTCTGCAGGTCGGTGGGCCGCTGGACCTTATGCTGGAATGTTGGAAGGAACATATTCAGTCAAAATGACCTTACGCCATCCCATACCATCCTATGTTATGTTGCAAGCATTTCGAACTCAAGTATATGTAACATATGCGGGGCAACGTCGTACGTGTCGGCTGTGTGGGTCGTATGACCACATAGCGGCGCAGTGTGGTAAGCGTCGTGGGAATCTCCAACTATCGCAACAGCAATAATCGGAAGAGGTCGAGGAAGGTGAGGGACGAGAACAGTCTTATGCTAACCTGTCTCGACAACGGTCATCTTGGAGTGATGAGGTAGAAAAAGCACAGGAGAATGCTTTGGAGGATGCAATACAGCGAGGAGAATCACCGTCATTGGACATAAATAAAGTATTTGAAGAGACTCTGCCCACTATGGGGGAAGAGGATGTAGCGGCGTCTTTAGTGAAGGCACTGGATGTTTTGTTAGACGAGTCGATCGTCAACTGTGTGGAGGATCCAGGTCCAATTTTGGGATCGGTTGAATATCATGGTGAGGCCACAGATGGAAGCATTGAGTCTAGTGTGTCGCATGGTATGATGGTGAATGTAGCAGAAGTGGAGGTGCATCACGATAGTACTAAAGAAATCCCAATGCAGGTGGAGGGTAGGACGCGAAAGCGAACTGCGAGTAAGACGACGTGCTTACTCCTGCCCAAAGGCCAGGGAAAAAGTCTTGGGCGGAAGTACAGAGGAAAGGGAACAGTGAATCCACGAAACAAGAGTTTATCAAGGTGGTTCCCAAAAAAGGGGGGAGGGATAGAAGTGTTGTAAAATGTATAAGTGAAAAGTCTATACCTAGAACGAAAGGAAAATCCCATTAATTGACTTTAAGGTTTTGACAATAAATATTAACGTTTTGAGATCTGAGCGGAAGCGAAAGTGGTTTAATGAATTTTTGGTGCGTCTAGATGTGGATGTGGTATTTCTCCAAGGACACAATTAAAGAATTGGATATGAGTTAGAAATGGATGGTTACGATGTGTATATGGAATATGCGACGAGGTTAAAAGGGTGCGTCGCCATTCTGGTAAAGGAAAATAGCCCGTTTGTAGAACGGCATAGTGAAAGGGGGGAGGGGAGAGTGATTAGGGTGGATGGTTTATGGGGTAGAGTACACATAAGTTTTGTAAGTGTATATGGGCCGGCCGAGGGAGATGTACGACTTAAAACTCATTTTGTACAAGATGTATTAGTATATTATCTACGTAGTTTACCAAATATAGCGATAATAGGGGGAGACTGGAATTGTGTAATACGACGAAAAGATGTGGAGCCTCGAGGAGCGGGTTGTTGCTTGGGGTTCCTGGGAGATTTATTGACGAGTGTGGGTTTAATGGATGTGTGTGGGGGGGGAGGCATGGTGGAGCATACTTTCATTAGACGAGATTATGCGGCGAGATTGGATAGAATGTACGTGTCTTGTGCGGTTACAGTGCGGAGAGTGAGTGTGATAAATGTGTTTTTTTCGGATCATAGAGGAGTTGTAATGGATGTAGATATTGAGGGTGTGCCTAGGAGGGGTCCATCAATTTGGAAATTGAATGTAAAGTTATTGAAGAGAGAGGAAAGTCGTTTGTCTTTTGGGCATATGTGGGAACACCTAGTGGTTGAAGCACCTGGAGATGTGGCTTTGGTTAATTGGTGGGAAACGATAGCCAAAAAGCGAATTAAGGAATATTATACAAGTCAAGGGGTGAGATATAATCAGTTACAGTATGGTTTCCAACGATATTTAGAGGGGCAGTTGCGCGACTGCTATGTACAAGCGAATGCTAATTATCCTGTTATAGAGATTGAAAGAATTAAGGAGCAACTAAGAAATTTACAAAACGAAAGGTTTGATGGGGAAAGGCTTAAGGGTGGAATCGAAGAGGTTTTGTGGGGGGATCGGCCGTCGGCGTGTGTGTTGAGGAATCAACACAGACGTCGCAAAGCAATGGAGTTAATGGGGTTGAATGTTCAGGTAGGTATGCAGGGGTATAGAGTGAATCAGGTGTTGACGACGACGGAGGGTATGAGTGGGTATATTGTTGCTTGGGTTAAATTGAAAACGCAATGTGTTGGAATAAGTGAAATTGCATTGCAGTCAATCGGTAGGTTTGTGCAGTGTGAGCTGGAGGAGCATGATCGTTTGATGTTGGGAGGACCGATAACGGAGTGTGAGACTTGGGAGGCTTTATCTGGGGCGCAATTAGGTAAGGCGCCAGGAATAGATGGGTTGCCCAGCGACTTTTATCTTCAAAATTGGAACGTTTTAAAGGGGTTTTTGGTACTTTTATTCAATATAATGAAGCGGGATGGGGTTTTAGGGGAACAACAAAGGTTGGCTGTAGTCGTCCTAGTTCCTAAAGGTGAGCCATTAACGGTTAAAGATTATCGTGCAATCTCGTTATTATGTGGGGACTATAAAATTTTTGGAAGGATCTTGGCTAACAGAATAAAAAAAGTCCTGGGCAAAGTGACTGACAAGGGACAATATGGGGTGCCGGGCAGGTCTATGTATGAAGGTCACGGTATGATTAGAAGTTTTATTGAAGAAAGAGTAAGATTGGGAGGGGGGGTATTGGCTATAGATTGGGAGGCGGCATATGGTAGTGTGGAACGGGAGACGTTATGGAAGATCATGAGATGGCAGGGGTCTGGGGCGGAAATTATATCATGGGCCAAATTAATGTATCAGGAGGCAACCTTGCGTGTGAAGGTGAATGGGAGGTTGGGAGATCGAATTCAGATGGGAAGGGGTTTGCGTCAAGGTTGTCCCCTTTCACAAATTTTTTTTGCTTGTTTTCAAGATCCCTTTTATAGAGGGATAAGGGTTTTATTGGAAGCAAATGGGATGGGTAATGTTAGGGGTGGGGGAGCGGCATCTCTTGTACTGGATAAACCCCACTAAAACCTTCATAGCACTGTTTCAGCAGCCCTTCCTAATATCTCTGTAAGCCATATTTCCATTGACTTACCTCCTTTCCTTTCCTCATATAAAAATTTTTGATTCCTGGTTTGGCATATTCCTCCCACCATCGTAGTAGATCACCTCCTTTTCTCCCCTTGTTCCACTCCTTTGTCCACCACTCAACAAAACTATCACCGTCTTCCTGCTCATCTAACAATCTCACGTTAAGTTTCCAATAACTCATGTAACGCTTTGGTAAACCTCCCCATCCCACATCCACGACCACTCCTCTATGATCTGAAAACACTACATTTATAGTTTCTGTAGTAGCCACCTGTAACCCGGGAGAAGCATAAATACGATCTAGTCGTGCCGCGTATCCTCTCCTCACATAAGTATGCTCCACGTTCCACCCCTCCCCCCTCACAACATCCGTTAAGCCAGCTCCCCCTAAAACATCTCGTAGAACCCCCAAAACACACCCTGCATCCCTCGGCTCCACATCTTTTCTACGTATCACACTATTCCAATCCCCTCCAAATAATGAATAAACAGGTAAACCCCGCATATGATAAATTAGTGTGTCCCTTACAAATTCCTCTTTAACACGTCTATTACTGTCCGCCGGCATGTATACACTCACAAAACACACACGTACCCCACCCCATGTCCCATCCACCCTCGCTACTCTCCCATCTCCCCCTTCTTCCCAATGTAACAATTGGAACGGACTGGTCTCAGCTATTAAAACTGCAGCACCTCCCTTAAGCTTCCCAGTATACCCAGCATAAACTTTATATCCATCTACCGACAAATCCCTTCCATACCTGAAATTATGCTCTTGTAAAAATACTACTTGTATGCCAAGTCTCTTTAAAAAAACACTAAATATCTTACGCTTTACATCAGCCCTTAGGCCGTTAACATTTAAGGTTAGACACTTAAAAATGCTATCGGGGGCTTACCAATCGACCGATATCCTTGCCTTTCCTTACGTTTTTGCTGAACATTCTGATCGCATTGTCCATTCTTTGCCTCACCTTTCCTCTGCCCCTTTCCCCCCCCCCTGTTATTTTTTTTTTACATCCACTGATAGTTTCTTATCAGATCGTTGCGCTGGTGTGAGGACATCATCACTATCAGAAGCCCCTGCCTCTCTCTTACGTGATGCCTCTACTATGTGCATTCCCTCATCTCCACAATCTACGTTGTGTACTTCAACCACAACCTCACTAATCCTGTTTAATTGCTTATCCCCAACACCCACATTACTCACCTCTTCAATTCCTTCCTCACCTATAAGTTTCCCATCTGACACCATGCTTAGTGTCTCGCCCTCATTCTGATTACCTAAGAATTCTTGAATAACATTATCTATTGTAGCCGTAACCTGACTACCCAAATCCACTCGTCTCACCTCATCCTCCAAACGCATATTCTCAATAACCTGAGATACCTCCGGCAATGTTACACATTCTTCCGGATTGTCTTCCACGATTTCACTCCATGTTCTATGATCTTGAAGATGCTCCCCTGTAGACTGGGTCGTCACCTCTCTCTCCTTCCACACACCTTTTCCCTCTCCATTTTTCTCAGGTGTTGATCGACGAGGACACATTGCTGCTATATGATCAAAGGCTCCACATAGTCTACAGGTTCGTCTTTGCCCCGCATATGTTACATATACCTGTATTCTAAAGTCACTCAGAGTCACATATGATGGTATAGATTTGCGCAAAGACATTTTGAGGGTAAAGGAGCCCTCACGCAGTCCCGCATACATATCATCAGACCACCTTCCAACTGTTGCCTGATGTATAACACCATACTCGTTGAATGTTGCTTTTATATCTTCTTCATCCGCTTCAAATGGGACATTCCGTAACTTTACCCAAGTATAATACTTGGATACGTCCCTCATGCGTACTTCCAGACCAGGATTAACCGTCATACACACGTCTTGGTATTTTTCCACCATCTTGTCATATGTCGCAGCCGTCACAAATTTCACAAATATCCTTGTTGCTCCATTTAAGGCGATACCATACAGATCGTCTTTGCTGATGCAGTAGGTATCCCGTAGTATAGCAGGCAGCATAACAGAGGCATTGGTTTGATAAACCGCTCCTTTCAACACCTCAATACACACAGTGTTGATTCTCCGCCTGATAGCCTGCGCCATTTTGTGAAAATCACTCAGTGCTACCAACAGGTGCTAGCTCAACTGCCAACGTCCGTCCTCCACCAAGGCTGAGTGACAATGGTTGTCAGAGAGGTGCAGCAAACGTCCACCCTCACCAGCAGCTTGGCGAGGAAATGCAGCAGTTATTTGGTTGATGTGTGCCTCAGGAGATGAGCTCGGTATTATACTCACCCCAAGATCCTTTTCCTTGAGTGAGGTTTTGCAGTCTTTGGCCCCCTAACCTGTGCTCAGTTGCGGTCATCTTTCACCTTCCGCAATCTTTATGACTTTGCACTTGGTGGGGTTAAACTCCAGGAACCAGTTGCTGGACCAGGCATACAGTCTGTCCAGATCCCTTTGTAGTCCTGCCTAATCCTCATACGTTTGAATTCTTCGCATTATCTTTGTTACACCCTTTTATTCATTTTAAGTAGACTGTTTCTACTTGTTATTATCACAATGGTATACTTTTACATGTTATTTTTGCTATTTAACTTAATATTATATTCAGGAGTAATTCCATTAGTAGCTAAAATGGATTTACTCGACTTAATAATATTATCTGGTCGTATTACTTAGCTTTGTGTATAGGTAGGTTGTTTAATTAGTGTCAACTGCTGGTGCGACCTGGTCAATCACCAGTAGGTGTTTTGAGCTGCTCAACCCTTGCTCCGACCGAGACAAAGTGGGCTGGTAAAGCCTCACTGAGTTCAGTTCATACCTTCCTCTGGACCAGGAAGGGTCTAGGGGAGTATCCACCTCTAAAACCAACATTCGCCTCCCTAGAAAATCCCAGGAATTTTCGAGAACTCATTGCTAAGATTATCTCGGTTGGAGAAGGCGGTTAAGAAGCTCTTAGAGAAAGTGAAGCCAAGTGAGCAAGCCTCTGTAGTGTAAGAGGACTTATTGTAAAGTGAACCCTATTATAAGAAATCTATTAATGTATTTGAGTTTTTAGGCAACGCCTGTGCATGTACATATACTAATATTTCGTGACTCGCTCAGAGCCATTTGTAAATACTTGACCTAGTACTGTGATGTTTTAATGAGAAATGGTAGAAGTATTCTACTTGTAGTGCAAAATATGAGAAGGTGGATTTAAGTGATTATTATGATTATTAATAAATTAAATAGAAACTAAGAAAGTTCCTTTTCTTCTCCGAGTGAAGACCCCTAGACGTACTAAGGTTGTTATTTTGTTACGAAAAGCACTATAACCCAGGGACCAACTGACTATGTTCGTAACAATCTTCATATCGTCTACAAACAGCCTATCCATTCCGTCAGTCATTCACTCATACCAGAAGCAGCACCGGTCCTAGGACTGATCCTTCGTGGAACCCCGCTCGTCACAGGCGACCACTCTGACACCTGTGTGTGTGTGTGTGTGTGTGTGTGTGTGTTCGTTCGCACGTGCGCGTGCTTACTTATAAGCGCTTGCCTATATGAGATTGTAGATAAGGAGTCTTAGCTGGAATATTATCAGTAAATATTGGAAAGCGGAAAGTGGTTGGTACGAACGCTATCGCGAATTTTAAACAGGAGAGGACTGGAGACCATGCTCATATCTGGAGAATATTCGACCAGTATGTTAAATTACACTTCAAAATACCTATCACTGTACTGTTATTGAGAAGCGAAGCAGTAATCTTGGAGCTACTATATTAAATCACTATACTATTTAAGGAGAGGCGCTGACCCATAGATGTCACACAGCAACTGTGGAACGGGAGTTCATTATATTAATGGAACACAATACCGGAAAGTAGATGACTAAGGCACATGCGTAAAAATATATTGTGGAATCTTAAGAGTTTCTGTGTTAGGAGATCGTTACTGCTTTCACTGTCGAAATGAAATAATTATTGTGGCCTTACAAATATCTACGTACATTCTTTATTGGACAGTAATGGGCGAAGGACCTACAAGTGTCACCATGCACGGATTGCAACTAACTTGCATATGGAGACTGACCCTAGCTGAAGTTAAATCCCAGATGGCTTGCCCTTCCTTGGTTGATCCTTATGATATTTTTCTCGGAATATGGATGTGCTGATGAAGGCTGGTGCATGTTATTAATGATAAATTGAAAAATCTGTAGTAAAGGCAAGCCGTGGGTTTTGCCAGCGAGTTATCTCTCTCTCATTCATTGTGCTCATTAAATCTGTTTTATATACATAGAATTAAGTCAGTATTATTACTTTGCTTTTATGTATTTTCTATAGTTTTTGCCTCATTTTTATATTCTTTTGTTTCTCTTACAATTGCTATGACTATGTATGAATCACCCCTTAGTGGATCAGATGCTACTGTTAATATACATAACATGTCTCAAGACCGTAATGGTTTGCATGTATTCGCAGTGCTGCTAACAATGTGTTTGGTGGTTCAACTTGTGAGGGCTGTGTAATTAAACTGTGTTATGCATTGACACTCTGGATGCCCTCCAGTAGGTCTGGTGTATTTAGTGTAGAGTAGGTAGGTAGGTAGATAGGTAGGTACTGTTTCTTTCTTACCAGGAAATACAGTACCTCTTATCTTAATACCCAAACGGCATTGGTTGACGGATCTGATTAATGACGCCCACGTACGCGTGTTACACGGCTCAGTCCGTTATACTCTGCACCAAATACACCAGTACTAGTGGATTTCCCAGGTCACTCAGAATGTCAACACACAATTAAGGCATTGTTTGTCACGTTGGGATTCTCGCAGACTTCCTTAGCACAGCCCTAACCGACTGGCCCATTCACTCAGACATGGGAGGCATGCCAGCTTCTTCGAAGCAACCCATACACACTACCCTAAATCATGGGGAAAACATTGTTGTGTGACCAAGGCCACCGGCACAGTGTGTGCTAGGACCACTGACAGTTTAGTGCCACTTACACTAAATTGTCCACAGACAGCTATGCCCCCGACAGAGACCCCAGCCTTGCGACACCGCAAGGATGTGAAGATAGCTCAACAACGTATCAAGGTCGCAATAATCCATGACCTTGTTTGACCAGGTCAACCTCCCTCCTCCCCCCCCCCTTGTGTGGAAAATCATGCAGCTTTTGATTTCCCGAGCCGTTAAACCTCCCTAAGTTGGGGGAAGAGGTAAATGGAAAGAGCAGATCCATCTATTCCTATGAGCGTGTGCCACATTTCCCTATCCATTCTTAATTTATAAAACTAATCTAGTAATAGTTTCCATAGGCTAATGTATTATACACTACTACTTATATGTATTTAAGCTAAGTTAGTTAGATTAATATAGCTTAGTATTTACATCACCTCTTACAACCTACTCAACTGTGAACAGCGAGCATTTATTCCAACCAACCATGAGTGCCCTCTGCCTACCCGACAGTTACGAAAAATCTTGTGCGCGAGTGAAGTCAGTGACCAAGAGTTGCCCAACTCTGCAGATCAATTAACAGCCTAGTTAATTAGGATGACTTACCCTACTACAGGCCTTGATACAGTGAAGTACTCTACCATTCAACACGAATGGTAGAATACTTCGTGAATTAGATAGCTTTTTATTGCTGTGTGAAATGTTATCTCACTGCTATACCAGCCAGTTGCACGACACAATACAAGCATCTCAGGTGTCCCAACGGATGAACAGCTCTCCTATGCTACACAAGTACCTAGGGTATCATTGATGTGCATTCCTTGTATTTAATTGGGGCCGATTGTGAAGGGTTTTACCACATCTGGCCCACCAGAGATTCAGCATATCTGCAGCTGGCTCACCACACTCTGCCCCATGTGTAAACTAAAGGTAAGAATTCAGACAAACAGAAATGGGAAGGCAGGTTTCTGGGCTGAATACCATAATTGACTTTACTGGATCACTGACCTAATCAGTCATAACCCACAGACACCCTCTATTCTAATCACTTTTTTTTTGGAGCATTGGAATCAGTGGAGAACATGTTAAGACATGAATTGGCTACTGGTAAATATCTCAGAAGCACTTCAAAGATCAAACTATGGCTAAAGCTTTCTGCTCAGTTATGGTATAATGTTCAGCCGTGGTTATTTTTGGTATTAGTCATCTGAGCTAGGATAGCACCTATGACTATGGAACTAGCGTCTGTTGTCAGACAAAAGCTTTTTAAAATTTGGAAATGTTAACTCAAGAACAGAATTCAACTTTTTTTTAGAGTCTAAAATGTCCTTTCTTGACGGAAAGTCCAAATAATAGAAGCATCCTTCCTAACCATCTCATAGGACCTGCAATAGAAGAAAAAATTGCAATGAAACCTCTATAGACACCTACTATGTATACAAAGGCTCTTACGGCATCAGCAGTTGTTGGTGTTGGAAAATTTTGAACAGCAGTTACTTTACATAGGTCAGTCGTAACCTCTCTAGAAGTGACTGTGACCAAGAAACTTGATCTCTGATTTTGCGAACTGACATTTAGAGATGAGTTTCCACTGCTTAATCTTTGGACATGACAATCACATCATCCACGTACACCATGTGGTTTCGAAATATGTTCATGAGCATCAAGAATGATGAAGGCAATTCTAAGGAAATGAAAATGACCTGTAGGAGTGGAAAAGGCTGTTAGATCTTGGCTGTCCTCATGAAGAAGGAATTGCCAAAACCCTTCAACAAATCTAGAGATGAAAACGCTTTGCTGTCTCCTATGTTACATTATAAATCACCTGGAACAGGAATTGGGAAACTATCTAAAATTGTTTTAGAATTCAACTTCCTAAAATCAATTACTGGGCGCCAAGTACCATCTTTCTTGAATGATAAAATCACAGGCGCATTCCACGTTAAATTGCTATGAGCAATGACATCGTCATCAAGCATCTGATTGACTAACCCTTCCGTTATAGAAATTTGTGAAAGGTAGTTTGTACGTAGGTATATATAGGCCTGGTACCATGTTAAAGTGAAATACTATGGGGCAGTACATTTGTTAAAACACATACAACAAATTCGTGACTTCATCTGGGGAAAGTCAGTAGGAGCTGAATCTTTTCCTCTACCGTTGGAACAGACGGGCTCTTCCCGGGAGAAAGAGCACCAAGCTACTGGTATGGTGACAACACGTCCCCTACCTGAACAGGATATAGTAGTGAACAAGGTCAATGTGGGCGTTGTTTGCTCTGAGGTGGTCACTCTGACTAGCAGTATTTGCTATGAACACAGATAGATCTTCTTATATCGTACAATATGCAAAAATGGTTTGACAAACCCTTCATCCTGCATGAATTACTGTCAACCACTATATTATATCTATCTGGATCACGAGAAACATCTGACACCTAAGTGAGAGCACTAGCCGCAACAGAAACGTCTCTTCAAACTGCCCGTGATATCAACAAGAGAAGGCATAACTTGTTTCAAATAGTCGTTTACCAACAAGGCGTCCACTTAGGAGGAACTACTACTTGAATAATTTTAGTGCCCAAGGTTGTCTGAACATCCGCTGGTACCTGAAGCAGCTGCACACTATCCTGCTTGCAAGAAGTTGTTAGAGTTGTTTTCCACACAGGATATATAGTGCTACTAGTGTCTGGTTGCTTGGTTACGTTACTGGAAAATGCACAGGAATGTAAAGACCTAATCCAGACTACATGCTCCGACGCGGTTTGGCACATCTTGGATTCAAGTTGATAGCCCCAGAATGGTACGACCAAGTAGTCGATTCGGGTACGCCATTGATACGGGTCAAGCAAAATATATAGAGATTGCGCAATGATGCAAATCTCAGTAGAAGATAACCAGGAAAATTGATTTGATCAGCAAGAAAAGTTATAAATTCTCTATCTCTGAAGAGGCTAGAGCGAATTTTGACCTGCACACCTGAGTCCATGAAAACATGAACGGTTGCATCGAGCACAGAAATTTCTACAAATGGACCTATAGTTGCATCAAATGGACGTGCAAACAGGCAAGTGAGTCGCAGATTGTCAGTGAATACTTAATCAAGTTCATCCTCAAAAAAATCTTCATGAAAGACATGCAAAACAGTTTCGTCAATGAGGGACTCATCCCCGAGACTTCATAAGACATCAGAAGATTGCTGATGAGGGATGCCATGCTGACTGTTAGTTACATTCACAACTGGACGGCTTGATTTGGGTTCGTGGCTTCTCCCAAACCTCTGAGAAGGGTTCTTTATTTTGAAAGACTTGTCTTCAGCTAATACTTCTTCTGTGACCACGGTTGTGGCGACTATGAGAAAATTCTAGATACATATTATCCATGCAAGTAAATTACTGAGAAGTATGATGGCCATGAATATTATGGATAGTGCAATATGGTATGTTAATTTGAGAAGTATGTTGCATACGACGCTTCATATTCTAAATGCACCAGTATGATACATTACACAGAGGGCTATCTTGGGTGCGGCGTTGTTTCTGAACAACCCAGCAATTTGTAGCAATATGTCCTTGCCACAATTGTAACACTTTCTGGGACCATTGTTACTGTGATTGTTTTCAACGCTACGGGGACGGGACTGATCACAAGACTCGTCTTGAGAATTACTACATACCACACAGATAATAAGCGTGTTGATGTAGCTGATCCTTAGAGTATAGAATTCCTCAAAGGAGGTTCCTTGATGATGGTGAGGGGCTCTTGATCTAGGAAATTCGTTCCATACCAACGGTAAGCAGATTATCTGAGAATTACGTAAGCAGAAAGTGGCAATATGTGCTGGATAGTACATGTACTATCAAGCAATATGTTGTACAATATGTGCTTGATAGTACATGTACTATCAAGTAATATGTTGTACAATATGTACTTGATAGTACATGTACTATCAAGCAATATGTTGTACAATATGTGCTTGATAGTACATGTACTATCAAGCAATATGTTGTACAATATGTACTTGATAGTACATGTGCTATCAAGCAATATGTTGTACAATATGTACTTGATAGTACATGTACTATCAAGTAATATGTTGTACAATATGTACTTGATAGTACATGTACTATCAAGCAATATGTTGTACAATATGTACTTGATAGTACATGTACTATCAAGTAATATGTTGTGCAATATGTACTTGATAGTACATGTACTATCAAGTAATATGTTGTACAATATGTACTTGATAGTACATGTACTATCAAGCAATATGTTGTACAATATGTACTTGATAGTACATGTACTATCAAGTAATATGTTGTACAATATGTACTTGATAGTACATGTACTATCAAGTAATATGTTGTACAATATGTACTTGATAGTACATGTACTATCAAGTAATATGTTGTGCAATATGTGCTTGATAGTACATGTACTATCAAGTAATATGTTGTACAATATGTACTTGATAGTACATGTACTATCAAGCAATATGTTGTACAATATGTGCTTGATAGTACATGTACTATCAAGCAATATGTTGTACAATATGTGCTTGATAGTACATGCACTATCAAGCAATATGTTGTACAATATGTACTTGATAGTACATGTACTATCAAGCAATATGTTGTACAATATGTGCTTGATAGTACATGCACTATCAAGCAATATGTTGTACAATATGTACTTGATAGTACATGTACTATCAAGCAATATGTTGTACAATATGTGCTTGATAGTACATGTACTATCAAGCAATATGTTGTACAATATGTGCTTGATAGTACATGTACTATCAAGCAATATGTTGTACAATATGTACTTGATAGTACATGTACTATCAAGCAATATGTTGTACAATATGTGCTTGATAGTACATGTACTATCAAGCAATATGTTGTACAATATGTGCTTGATAGTACATGTACTATCAAGCAATATGTTGTACAATATGTACTTGATAGTACATGTACTATCAAGCAATATGTTGTACAATATGTGCTTGATAGTACATGTACTATCAAGCAATATGTTGTACAATATGTACTTGATAGTACATGTACTATCAAGCAATATGTTGTACAATATGTACTTGATAGTACATGTACTATCAAGCAATATGTTGTACAATATGTGCTTGATAGTACATGTACTATCAAGCAATATGTTGTACAATATGTGCTTGATAGTACATGTACTATCAAGCAATATGTTGTACAATATGTACTTGATAGTACATGTACTATCAAGCAATATGTTGTACAATATGTGCTTGATAGTACATGTACTATCAAGCAATATGTTGTACAATATGTGCTTGATAGTACATGTACTATCAAGCAATATGTTGTACAATATGTGCTTGATAGCACATATTGCACAACGAGCTAGTAGCCTTCACGTATGAAGGTTGAAGACTCCATTGATGCTGAAATTCCTCTTAGCAATTTGTCTAGACAGTACGAAAATTTTGCAAGAGATTCATGATAAGCTGGTTCAGTTCCTCAGCAATACAAATAGATCAGAAACAGTTGATGGTAAATAATACACACGAAAGAATTCATGCTGTGGCCAACGAGTAAAATCATTGCATTGACGCACAAAATCGCAATGACACGATTGCAAACAAACCATACCACGGGTGGGGTTAGAACCCGCGATCATTGAGTCACAAAACTCCAGACACGCATTAGCCAATGGACCAGCTAGCTACAATATGATTCATCCAGATAGGTAGCTAGCTGGTCCAGTGGCTAACGCGTCGGTCTGCAGTTTTGTGACTCTCTGATCGCGGGTTCTACCCCCATCCGTGGTATGGTTTCATCGCATTGACGAGAGTTTATGAGAACACTAGCATCTATACACGAAAGAGCGAAAAACCGTCTTTGGCTAGTTTAATTATACAACCCTCACAAGCTGAACCACCAAACACATCGTTAACGGCACTGCGATACATGCAAACCAGTAATCAGGGTTACCTGGACGTTCACCATAAATATGAACACCATATAGTGGTTCCCAGTAATAAATGAAAAGTTTATTTACTCTCTGCTTCATGTTAGAAGGTAAAGAACCTTTACGGTCATGAGACATGTTTGTATCATGAGTCGTGGTATGTATATTTACAGTAGCATCTGATCCACTAAGGGATGATTCATACATAGTCACAGCAGTTGTAAGAAAAACAATACAACGAATATAAAAATGAGGCAAAAATCAATAGAAATTACATGAAAGGAAATTATTAACACTGGATTAATTATGCATATATGAAACAAAGATTTAATGAACACAATGAATGAGAGAGATAACTCGCTGACAGCCCACGTCTTGCCTCGAGATTCTGCACTGGACTGGCTACTAACCACACAGGAGAGTGGGGGTTATTAACCTGGGGGGGGATGGGGTCAACGGTGACACCCCTCACCAATCGTTTCTAACTGTTGTATCAGATACATTGGTCCACCATTGTTCGCATCGCTCCCGGGCCGTGCGGACCTGCTGCAGACGCTCCTGATTGAGTTGACTTTGCGCAGTTTACCTGTTTGAGCTGCTACCCCTGGCGTTAGCTGGTGAAAACTTTATTTTTCAACATGGCGCTGCATAGCAGCAGGCGCATCAACACTGCGTTGAGTTGACCCGTGGGACTGTCACGGGAGCCACGATGGATTTGTTACTACCGGCGATTATCCGTGATACCTACGGTATCGCAAATGAAGAGATATGTGGTGTAGCACTTAATGGGACGACACGGATCTTCGTTAAATTGACGTCAGCAAATGTCTACGAAGCGGTGGTTGATAAGTATCAAGAGACCATTATAGCCGTCAATTCAGCTGTATCAGTACGTCTTCATGATGTATCTCGACATTACACATGGGTAAAAATCAGGAATGTGCCTTTGGAGGCGACTGATTTTGTTATAAAAGATGAACTACGTAATTATGGTACGGTTCATATGGCCTCTGCAGGTCGGTGGGCCGCTGGACCTTATGCTGGAATGTTGGAAGGAACATATTCAGTCAAAATGACCTTACGCCATCCCATACCATCCTATGTTATGTTGCAAGCATTTCGAACTCAAGTATATGTAACATATGCGGGGCAACGTCGTACGTGTCGGCTGTGTGGGTCGTATGACCACATAGCGGCGCAGTGTGGTAAGCGTCGTGGGAATCTCCAACTATCGCAACAGCAATAATCGGAAGAGGTCGAGGAAGGTGAGGGACGAGAACAGTCTTATGCTAACCTGTCTCGACAACGGTCATCTTGGAGTGATGAGGTAGAAAAAGCACAGGAGAATGCTTTGGAGGATGCAATACAGCGAGGAGAATCACCGTCATTGGACATAAATAAAGTATTTGAAGAGACTCTGCCCACTATGGGGGAAGAGGATGTAGCGGCGTCTTTAGTGAAGGCACTGGATGTTTTGTTAGACGAGTCGATCGTCAACTGTGTGGAGGATCCAGGTCCAATTTTGGGATCGGTTGAATATCATGGTGAGGCCACAGATGGAAGCATTGAGTCTAGTGTGTCGCATGGTATGATGGTGAATGTAGCAGAAGTGGAGGTGCATCACGATAGTACTAAAGAAATCCCAATGCAGGTGGAGGGTAGGACGCGAAAGCGAACTGCGAGTAAGACGACGTGCTTACTCCTGCCCAAAGGCCAGGGAAAAAGTCTTGGGCGGAAGTACAGAGGAAAGGGAACAGTGAATCCACGAAACAAGAGTTTATCAAGGTGGTTCCCAAAAAAGGGGGGAGGGATAGAAGTGTTGTAAAATGTATAAGTGAAAAGTCTATACCTAGAACGAAAGGAAAATCCCATTAATTGACTTTAAGGTTTTGACAATAAATATTAACGTTTTGAGATCTGAGCGGAAGCGAAAGTGGTTTAATGAATTTTTGGTGCGTCTAGATGTGGATGTGGTATTTCTCCAAGGACACAATTAAAGAATTGGATATGAGTTAGAAATGGATGGTTACGATGTGTATATGGAATATGCGACGAGGTTAAAAGGGTGCGTCGCCATTCTGGTAAAGGAAAATAGCCCGTTTGTAGAACGGCATAGTGAAAGGGGGGAGGGGAGAGTGATTAGGGTGGATGGTTTATGGGGTAGAGTACACATAAGTTTTGTAAGTGTATATGGGCCGGCCGAGGGAGATGTACGACTTAAAACTCATTTTGTACAAGATGTATTAGTATATTATCTACGTAGTTTACCAAATATAGCGATAATAGGGGGAGACTGGAATTGTGTAATACGACGAAAAGATGTGGAGCCTCGAGGAGCGGGTTGTTGCTTGGGGTTCCTGGGAGATTTATTGACGAGTGTGGGTTTAATGGATGTGTGTGGGGGGGGAGGCATGGTGGAGCATACTTTCATTAGACGAGATTATGCGGCGAGATTGGATAGAATGTACGTGTCTTGTGCGGTTACAGTGCGGAGAGTGAGTGTGATAAATGTGTTTTTTTCGGATCATAGAGGAGTTGTAATGGATGTAGATATTGAGGGTGTGCCTAGGAGGGGTCCATCAATTTGGAAATTGAATGTAAAGTTATTGAAGAGAGAGGAAAGTCGTTTGTCTTTTGGGCATATGTGGGAACACCTAGTGGTTGAAGCACCTGGAGATGTGGCTTTGGTTAATTGGTGGGAAACGATAGCCAAAAAGCGAATTAAGGAATATTATATAAGTCAAGGGGTGAGATATAATCAGTTACAGTATGGTTTCCAACGATATTTAGAGGGGCAGTTGCGCGACTGCTATGTACAAGCGAATGCTAATTATCCTGTTATAGAGATTGAAAGAATTAAGGAGCAACTAAGAAATTTACAAAACGAAAGGTTTGATGGGGAAAGGCTTAAGGGTGGAATCGAAGAGGTTTTGTGGGGGGATCGGCCGTCGGCGTGTGTGTTGAGGAATCAACACAGACGTCGCAAAGCAATGGAGTTAATGGGGTTGAATGTTCAGGTAGGTATGCAGGGGTATAGAGTGAATCAGGTGTTGACGACGACGGAGGGTATGAGTGGGTATATTGTTGCTTGGGTTAAATTGAAAACGCAATGTGTTGGAATAAGTGAAATTGCATTGCAGTCAATCGGTAGGTTTGTGCAGTGTGAGCTGGAGGAGCATGATCGTTTGATGTTGGGAGGACCGATAACGGAGTGTGAGACTTGGGAGGCTTTATCTGGGGCGCAATTAGGTAAGGCGCCAGGAATAGATGGGTTGCCCAGCGACTTTTATCTTCAAAATTGGAACGTTTTAAAGGGGTTTTTGGTACTTTTATTCAATATAATGAAGCGGGATGGGGTTTTAGGGGAACAACAAAGGTTGGCTGTAGTCGTCCTAGTTCCTAAAGGTGAGCCATTAACGGTTAAAGATTATCGTGCAATCTCGTTATTATGTGGGGACTATAAAATTTTTGGAAGGATCTTGGCTAACAGAATAAAAAAAGTCCTGGGCAAAGTGACTGACAAGGGACAATATGGGGTGCCGGGCAGGTCTATGTATGAAGGTCACGGTATGATTAGAAGTTTTATTGAAGAAAGAGTAAGATTGGGAGGGGGGGTATTGGCTATAGATTGGGAGGCGGCATATGGTAGTGTGGAACGGGAGACGTTATGGAAGATCATGAGATGGCAGGGGTCTGGGGCGGAAATTATATCATGGGCCAAATTAATGTATCAGGAGGCAACCTTGCGTGTGAAGGTGAATGGGAGGTTGGGAGATCGAATTCAGATGGGAAGGGGTTTGCGTCAAGGTTGTCCCCTTTCACAAATTTTTTTTGCTTGTTTTCAAGATCCCTTTTATAGAGGGATAAGGGTTTTATTGGAAGCAAATGGGATGGGTAATGTAAGGGGTGGGGGAGCGGGCATTGTTGGATATGTCGACGATACGACGATTTTGGTGAGAGAAAACATGGATTTGCTTCGGGTAGAAAAGTTGGTGAAAGTTTTTGAAAAGGCTACTGGCATGACGATTAATACGGGGAAAACAAAGTATATGAATCTTGGAAAAGGGTCACGTGAGGAAGGAATGGTTGCTGAAAGGTGGGAAAGGGTGGACCAAATAAAGATATGTGGGATCGTTTATGTAAATGATATCAAGTCAGCACAACAAATAAATTCCGTGCGTATCGTTGATAGTGTTGTGAAGCGTCTTAGTGGGTTAAGAGCTGCTAATTTAAGTTTGCAACAAAGGGTGATAACAACGAATGTGCTATTATATAGTAAACTATGACATGTTACGGTAATATTTCCGATACTTCGTTGTGAATTAAAAAGGTTACAAAAAAGTGTTTTTAGATTCATTTGGGGAACAGGGAGCGAATGGTTAAGTAGAGCGGTTGTCACACTCCCGGTTGGCCGTGGAGGGCTGGGTCTTATAGATGTCGAAAAGAGGATAATAAGTATGTATTTAAAACGTAGTTATAAGCGGGAGGGGGGGCGAAAGAAGACGGTCTTCATAGGATACATCAGGATATGCGACGGTGGTGGGGGGGTCGGGAGTTCATGATGGGTGAGGCAATGTTACGGGTCTTCATAAACGTGAGGGATCCTTCACATATTAAATTGAGAAATCTTGATAGGGTAGATGGTAAGGCTGTGGTAGCGGCGGTAGAAGGAGTTTATCCGATGTATGATTGGCGTAATATTTGGGGGCGTTTAAACAAATTGCGTTTAAAACCTAAAGTCAGAGAAGTTATGTATAGATTTTTACATGGAATCTTGCCGTCAGGAATGGTTTTATTCTACAAGAGAATACGAGAGGATGGGGAATGCAAGGATTGTGGAGGATTGGCGACTATTTATCATACGGTGTATTTTTGCGATTGTATTGAACTTATAAGGGTTTGGATGGGTAAGGTTTTAAGGTTAGTGGGGGGAGGTGGGTTGCAGGTCTTGAGGGTTTTAAGTTTAGATATAACTGGAGTGAATAAAAGGGTTGAGAATGTGATTGGGTATATGATTACGGATTATATATACATGATGTGGGCTATGAGGGAGGCGGACGTGCGTGCAAGAATTAATGCGTTGGCAGCAACTTTTTATAGGACACAGTGTAGAAATAAAGGGGTGTATGGAGGGAGATGGGAGAGAGATTTTAGTGAGGGTTATCGAAATTTCACATTAAGGGATTTATGGGATTTGCAAAGTGGGTAAGGGGATACGACGGGCTATTTTCCTAGAATGGGAGTGAGCATGGAGAGCTGTTTATATGGATGTATAATTGAGTTTTGATATCTATGGGCAATAGGGTTATTGCCCCGAGGGTTTCAGGTACTACACAGTTATCATTTCGAAGTGTGTTGCACTATGATTGCATATTATTATTTTTCGTGTACAAATCATTTCAAGGACTTTATGATGAAAATTTTCAATGAGATTCAAATATGTTATAGGTGTCTTTAATGATTTTGATTCAATTGTAAATGGTAAAAAGATCTTTATTTTCAGTTTAATAACAGAGTTTTTTCTTATGTAAAGCACAACTTAAATGGTGTAAATTAGAAAATAGGTAGTTTTGATATTTTAAGGTTGTTTTTTCCTTTTAATGTATTTATCGATGGAGGCAATATGATGAATATTGCTAAGATTTGTTAACGGAAAAATTTCTGTACTCTTGGAGTTAATACAGGTGAATGTATTATTCTTGGTTGAATGGAGGTATCATTATAATTGAAGGTGGATGTGAATGTGTTAAATATGTCAGTATGTTTTATATTAAAATTCCTTTGTTTAGCACATGTAGGAGAACTGACAGTCAGAAATATTTACCTTTGTTTAGCACATGTAGGAGAACTGACAGTCAGAAATATTTACCTTTGTTTAGCACATGTAGGAGAACTGACAGTCAGAAATATTTAGAATAAGGAGAGTGGAATTTCCTTTCTATTGTTTTTATTCGTTGTAAATATGTACATCAACGATTTAGAATAGTTAGTTGGTTTTTGGTAAATTTATTGTTTGTTACGATAATCATATTGTAGTAGGAATACTAGGCTTAGGTAGATGGTATAACTTATGATAATGGTGTAATGCTTCTTGACATTACAAGACTATTATAACAAGGTGGTTCAATGTTTTTATGGCAATTTATTGGAAAAAATTTGAACGTATTCTCATAAAGAGAGGGATTTATCAATAGACCTGTGCTGATTAGTGTGGGGGTTTGCATATGAGGTTTCTAAATTTATGTGGGTCCATTCTTATTCTATATTCCTTTCTTGTGTTCAGAGCAGAAGGAATTTGAAAGAAAAGAAAAAAAAAATGAAGGATAATTGTACTGTACATATATCAATTCCGAGTTAATTAAGAGATCATTGTCCTCTTCGCTTTCGGGCTGAGTGGACGCACTGCGCAAACAGCTCCTGCTTTCTCTGGTGCGCAACTTCCTGTTTTCACCAAGATGGCTGCCAGCTACCGCAGGAGGAGCAACACCGTGTGTGTTGACCTTGTTAAAGGGGCAATTTACCCTACGAATGCCTCTGTTTTATTACCAACGATTATACGGGACACGTTTGGCATTGAAGTTGAAGAATTACACGGAATAGCACTTAATGGATCATCACGAATCTTCATAAAGTTCTGCACAGTGGAGGCATATGAAAGGACGGTGACTCAGTACCAGGAGAACATCACCGTATCATCTGGTCTGGAGGTACGCCTGCGGGATGCCTCAAAATACTACACCTGGGTGAGGATCCGCAACGTTCCTTTCGAGGCAGACGATGTAGATATCAGAGAGACATTTCAAAGATATGGTGAGGTGCATGCTATAACTTTAGTTCGATGGACGGAGGGAATCTATGAAGGGTTGCCGGCTGGATCTTACACCGTCAAGATGTCTTTAAGAAGACCTATTCCATCGTATGTTGTCCTGGAGGATTTTAGGACACAGCTGTACGTGACCTACGCGGGACAACGAAAGACGTGTCGCCTGTGCGGCGCTTTTGACCACATGGCGGCCGGATGTGGTAAAGCAGCAGCGCCGCGGCCTTGGGAACGGCAAGTAGTCACAGAGTCTCAGGCGGAACCTCTGCCGAAGACTTTGAGTGCAGCAGGCAAAGGTAATTGGGCGGACGAAGTGGAGGGCGTGTTAGAGAATTGTGTGACACTACCAGTGGCTTCGGATGCTCCCCCGCAAACGGGCCCGGGAGTTGAGCAGCAGCCTGTGGGGGTGGGAGAGACCGGTGATCCACAGGAGTTATCTACGCCCCTACAGGAGATGATTAAGTCTTTCCTGGACGTGCCTGCGGAGGAGAACCCAGCTACAGACAGGAGAATTCTGATGGTTGAGAAGGACTTGATTGAGCAGATTCCAGAGCCTCTGGGGTCAGAGCCTGGCATGTTGCAGTTGCTACAGGTGGAAGCTGAGGTGCACAAGGGCAATGGAAATACTGATATGGAAATTGAGGGCACATCTAGAAAGAGGGCTGGAGGCTCGTCGGATGAGGAGGTTATAACACCAGCTCAGCGTACAGGGAAGAAGACGTGGGCAGGAGTGATTAAGAAGGGGCAGGGTAGTGCACAGGGGGGGGGAGGGGGTACAGGCGGGAAAGAGTGCACGGGAAAAGACAGAAGCAGCAAAAAGTGGAACAGACAGGACAGAGACATAGAGGAAAGCCACCCTTTCTGAATCTTTAAGTGTCTAACGATAAACGTGAATGGCCTTAGAGCTGACGGTAAACGAGTATGGTTGGAGGATGTTTTGCGGCGTTTTAACATTGATGTGTGTTTTATTCAAGAACACAATTTCAAGTATGGCAGAGAGTTGAGGCTGAACGGTTTTAGAATGTATGTTGGTAGTTCAGGGAAATTAAAGGGTGGCAGTGGCAGTGGCAGTGAGGGAGTCCAGCCCATTCCACATGCTCAAGTGGGAAGAGGGAGGGGAGGGGAGGGTGGTGAGGGTGGAAGGGATATGGGGTGAGATTAGAGTATGTTTTCTGGGGATATATATGCCGGCAGATAGTAACATACGGGTAAAGGTGAATTTTGTAAGGGAGGTTTTGCTTTTCTACATGCGGGGTTTACCAATGGTTTCTATAATAGGTGGGGATTGGAATTGTGTAATCAGGAATAAGGATGTGGAGCCGAGAGGGGCAGGGTGTGTGCTTGGAGTATTGAGGGATTTGTTGAGGGATGCAGGGGTTTATGACATAGTCAGGGGCGATGGGTGGAAAGTAGAGCACACGTTTATGCGGAGGGGTTATGCGGCCAGGTTGGATCGTATATATATAACTCGAGATATAACAGTAGAACGTGTAATGACGATAGATTTAGGTTTTTCGGACCATCGTGCCGTTTTGGCAGAGATGGCATGGGAAGGGATGGTTCGTAGGTATGTGGGTTATTGGAAAATGAATGTGAGGCTACTTCAGGGAGAGGGGGAGGGGTTGTTTTTTAGGGAATGGTGGAAGCAACTATGGGAGGCTCGCAACGAAGAGGAGGATGTCTTGGAATGGTGGGAGAAGCACGCTAAATTGCAGATTAGGGAGTATTACCAGCATAGAGGAAGGGATGAGGCGAGGTGGAGGTATGGTTTACAGAAATATTTAGAGGGGCAGCTAAATGATTGTTATGAAGGGGGAGGGGGGGCTAGACATGGAGAAATAGAGGTTTTAAGGGGAAGATTGAGGGATATACAAAATTCTCGTTTTGATGCGATACGTGTGAGGGAAGGTTTAGAGGAGGTTCTATGGGGTGACAAACCGTCAGGATGTGTTTTGAGGAGATTTAGGAATAGGCAACAGATGACCACGATTATGGGATTAGAGGTGTGTAAAGGGGTGGGGGGATATAGGGTGGGGCAGGTACTTAGTACCACCGATGGAATGAGCAATTATGCTGATTATTGGTTTAGGGAGAATTTTAAGCAGAGGGAGGGAGGAGAGAGGGAGGGAGAGATTCTGGGAGAAGGAATTCGAGGTATTTTAGGGGAGGAGGAGAGTGCGGTAATAGAGGGTAGGATCAGTGAGGAGGAGGTGGAGGAGGCGATAATGGGCTTGAGTAGGGGAAAAGCGCCGGGCATTGATGGAATTCCTAATGATTTCTATATTACACATTGGGATTGTATGAAGGAATGTCTGGTCCGGTTGTTTAACTGTATGAAGGAAAGGGGAGTGTTGGGGGAATCGCAGGGCACGGGGGTAGTAGTTTTGGTCTATAAGGGAGGGGGGGGGGAAGACCTTGGGTGCTTTTAGGGCGATCTCCCTCATGTGTGCAGATTATAAAGTTTTTGCGAAGGTTTTAGGTAACCGTATGAAAAAGGTGCTTGACCGAGTCCTACATAGAGGACAGTGTGGGATTCCAGGTCGAAGTATGCGTGAGGGGCATGGAAGAATTAAGGATTTTGTGGAGGGTAGACAACGGGGGGGGATCTTGGGGATTGATTGGAAGCAGGCTTATGACAGTGTAGATAGACATATGTTGTGGTGTATTTTAAAAAAACAGGGTTTTGGTGATGAGATTGTGCGCTGGGCGACTACTTTGTATACGCCTGCAACGGTCAGGGTACAGGTTAATGGGAAGTTAGGGTTGCCGGTGCAGATGGGGATGGGTTTGCGACAGGGTTGCCCCTTGTCTCAAATCCTCTTTGCATGCATGCAGGACCCTTTTTATAGGCTTATAGAGGAAGGAGTGTGGGAACAGGGAGAGGTGGGTCCTGGGAGATGTGGTATTGTGGGGTATGTGGATGACACCACAGTTTTGGTAGGAGGGGAAATAGGATTGGGGAATGTGGGACGTATAATAGAGATTTTTGGTGGGGCGACAGGGATGAGGGTTAATGGAGCAAAGTCAAAGTTATTAGAAGTAGGCACGTGGGTGGGGGGGGGTTTGGGGGAACAGTATGGGTGGAACGTAGTGGATAGAATTAAGATATGTGGGGTTGTGTATATGGCGGACGCTGGGGAGGCACAGAGAATAAATTCCAAGGAAGTAGTGAGTAGAGCGATGGGTAGGATGCGCGGGTGGAGGGCTGGGGATGTAACATTGCAGCAGAGGGTGGTGGTAGTAAATACACTTGTGTACAGTAAAGTGTGGGGCGTGGCAGAAATATATCCCCTGAGGTCGTGTGATATTCAGGAACTGGAGAGGGTGGTTTTGAGGTATGTGTGGGGTTATGGGAAGCCATGGCTACGGAAGGAGGTGGTGATGATGGGCGTGCGGCAGGGTGGGCTGGGTCTTATACCTTTGGACACACGAGTGAAGGCAGTGTATGTGAAGCAGCGATACTTGAGGGTGGGAGGGGAGAGGGGTAGAAGGGTGGGAGAGGTCATGAAGGATGTGCGAAAATGGTGGAAGGGAAAGGCACTACTGGAGTGTGAAGATATGGTGCGAAATTTGTTGGCAGTAAGGGAAGCAAAAAAAGTAAGGGTAAGTAGGCTTGGGAGGACAGGTTGGCAGGGTACAGTGATACAGGGAGTAGCTACATACCCAATGTATGATTGGAGGGGCATTTGGGAAGACTTTCGGAAGATCAGATTAAAGCCAAGGGTTCGTGAAGTGGTTTATAGATTCTTTATGGGAATTCTAGCTACAAGGTCAGTGCTATATAGAATGGGTTATGTAGGTGCTGGCACTTGTTTGCATTGTGAGGAAGAGGAGACGGCTTTTCATGCCATATATTTTTGTGAAAACTTGGGTTTTGTAAGGGCATGGTTAGCGAGAGTTCTGGGTATAGTGGCGGGAGGGGGGAGAAACATTTCGACTTTGAGGGCTTTGCATTTTGATGTGGGAGGGGTTTCCAAGGACATTCGGAGGGCAGTGATGTATGTAGTGGCAGATTTTTTGTATGTGTCTTGGTGCATGCGGGAGGTGGGGGGTGAATATAGGGTGCGGGCGCTTGCGGCGAGTGTGTATCGTACAGTATGCAGAAATAGGCTACTATATGGGAGGTTGTGGGTAAATAGTTTTCCCTTGGGTTATCGTAATCTGTCGGTAGGTGTAATGTTAGGGTTGGGTGTAGTTTAGAGCTGGATTGGGCTGGTTCTCCCTAAACTGGCATTCTTGTTCTTTTTTGAGATTAGTGGAGGATGGAAGGTGGAATAAAAGTGTGTGGTAGTGGAGCATATGGGTGTAAAGTCGTTAGGAATGAGGGGGGGCGTAGGGGGGGGTGAACTGGTGACATTTGGTTAAGAGACAGGGGTTTTATGACTTTCGACGTCAGGTACGAACTTGAGCATGGAAGGGAACGTGAGTTTGTGTTTTTTTAATACAGATAGCATGGGGTCAGGGGATGGCAGGGGGTGGCTTTCTGAAGTGTCTTTTGCCAGGTTGGTTTTGTTAATGATTGAGGTAGTACTGCCCGGTACATGTTTTATTAGGAGCCATAAGTTATATTGTGTAACTTAGTGCGTGACAGAGTAAGTCTGATATTGCTCTGGAACATTGTTAATAAATATATATATCTTGTTGAACATGATAATACATAAAAAATGGGAATATGTATTAGTGAGTGAGTTACAATTTCTAGTGTACTGTTACCATATTAGTTGGTATTCTTCACTTTGTCAAATAATTACTATCTATATATTGTTATAAGTTATTTATGTTAGTTCTTATTTTATACGTTTTAAGTGAACAAATGTAAGGTGTTGTGACTCTAGTGCAAGTGGCATTTATCTTGCACTGGGGAAAAGGGGAAGTGTAAAGTAAATATGATTGGATCATAACGAAATGTCATTGGATATATGTACACTGTATTTAGAAGACGGGAAGGATTGTGAGGATTGTCAATATATGTATTAATTCTTATGTAAATTTCATGGAACTCAGGGTGATAATAATGTACACCTATTAGTCGGATGATAAGTATTGATATTATTATGCTTATTGTAATATAATTTGATTGATGAAATGTATAATCTGGTTTTTAGCTTTGGAGTAAAGAGATAAAAAGCATAGGTGATGGGGGATATTTTGTAAGCACAAAGATGAATCAGCAGTATGTATTTAGAAAATGTAACAATTTTATTTTTCTGTGGCGGAGACGATAAGGGGTTCTCATATTCCTTTATGTTATTGTACTTTAATGTATTTTTAAATTCAATGACTGATGGAGGTTATGAGTGGTGACGGCAGACACAGTTACTAGGCATGTGGGGGGGGGGTGAAGAGTCAGCGGTAGTGTATTAAATCCACCACCGTGCACGATATTGATTGTTATCATGGGGTATATGAGGGTTAGGGTGTGGATTGGTTTCTTTGGTGGATGTGTGCCATCATGTTCAGACTTTTCTTGTATTATAGTCAGCCTTTTAGATGGCTGGATTGTGTTTATACATGTTGTCAATGATATCCTTAATGCTCTAATAAATGTATAAGAGATGTCAATGAGTATACTCAGGTGAAAGTGGTATGTTTTTCAAGGGGGGGGGGGAGTGTCAGCATTACTAAGTAGGACTATCGTTTTTATTATAAGACCATCTTTTCACGTGAAGCACGGTACATAAAAGTAGTGTTTGATTGGAGTGCAGCAGCCAATTCTGATGTCATTATATAAGTGCTTCTTTGGTATTTGTGTAGTCACTGCAGATTATCGTTTTACTGCCTGTATCTTGTTACATATTGATTATGTACCCATATATTTTTGTACCTGAGTTTTAAATAAAATATAAAAAAAAAAAAACGTCCCCAAATATCATGCCATGCATACATCGGAAATACGCTCTCTACTCTAGCCACCCCCTCCCTACCTCCCACCAATGCCAATTTTCTAATCTTGATCCTACATGGCTCCCTTGCATAAGTTAATACCTTCAACATGTTCTCGCATCTTTCAAGATCCCCGCCATTCACCCAACGTACCAAATCCCTTCGAATACCTGTCAAACCTGTACCTGCCCCCCGACCCCCCATCCTCAAATAACTGTTTTACATACATACCTAACATTCGCGTATCCAGGTTCATTACCCCAGTCCACCCCGACGAGTCGGCAAATACACAACATCTCTCGCTAACCAGTCATATTCAGAACCCCAGAGATATCGAAATACACGCTTCAATAACCTTTTCTCATCGCACTGGACTAACGGATACATACTTACCACATGCCACAACTTACCATACAAAAGCACATTCGCTACGATCGCACGCTGATGCAAAGATAAGCT
>NW_027198222.1:0-42500 GCF_038502225.1 Cherax quadricarinatus
TTTTAGCAAACAGACCTGAGAAAGCCCCTGTGTTGGCGAAACTCAACGTTCTATTACGATGGGCCATTAAGCTTACTGCAGTGCTTCTGTTATATTCTGGAGTGAGTTATTGAATCTGTTCGCCATTCTTATCGCTTTAACCTTCACCAGTGTGACAGCTTTTGCTTGTCCATAATTTGATGCATTTGTATTTTGTTCTCAGTACTAGCTACACCTTGGTAGTCGGCCATCTCAGTATATCCGTCACTACTTTGTAAAATCCATAAAGCTAAATTTCTGTACTATTAGATATTCGTTGTTTTGTGGCCATCAAGAAAGTAAGGCGGTGATTATTTGCTTCTTGCCTTGTTTATCTGGAACAAACCATACCACGGGCGGGATTGAACCCGCGGTCAGAGAGTCTCAAAACTCCGTGATATGGTTTGTTTGCAATCGTGCCATTACGATTTCGTGAGTCATGTTATCTCTGGAACAGTCCACCTAACCAATTTAAAAAAATGTCATCTCTATTATACTTGTTTTTGCTTATTTCTTTGTATTTTGCATTTATTTTATCAGACATTGCAACTGTATTATAATTGTTTCAATTTAAATAAAAAAATAAATTAATACTTAACGTGACGGTGCGCTTACAGTGGACACATTAGAAATGGACACATTGTATTGTTAAAAGTTTATTACCCATATAATGTCATTTTCTAATACTTGAAATTCGAATTTGGATTTGATAAAGGAAGGTCCATATGTTTGGGGGTCATACATAAAGTGCACTGGTGTCAGTAGGTGCAGTGTTGGCTGCTTGGACGCGCTCATTGTTTTGAAAAAAAGTTGTTACCCTCGTCTTATATATCAAGATAAGTTGCTTACCTTTCAGGGGAGAGGAGAGGCAGTTTGTGTTGGGATGACTTGCGGTGGTGTAATGAAATAAACAATGGCGTAATAACTAGGGTTCTGTTTTACACGATTGACTGTTAAAGTGGGCGAGGGCGTTGGATAGTGGGTGAGAGGTGGTTTAGAATGGTGGGTGCTGGTGATAACGCTAGGTGGAGGAGAGTGGTGTGAAGGTAGTGGGTTGGGTGCTAGGGATGACAGAAGGTGCTGGATGAATGCGGCGAGTGGGTGAAGCGGGAGGGACAAGTGGTACAATGGGTCAGTGTGAGAGAAGGGAGGGTACCAGGACAAGTGCTGAGTTTATTGCATTATGTTGTTACTCTATTCTGTATTATATTGTTACCCTGGGATGGGAAGGAATTGATGGTGGAAGATAACGGGCGAGAACATACGAACAACAGAGGAACTTTCCAAACAAGTCTGCCTATGTTTAATATAAACACACAAATTTTTAATCCACTATTACCAATTTTTATTAAATTTTCAAAATAGTTTTTATTGCATCTTTGTCCTCTATCTTGAAGATTTTTTTTTTATTTCAGGCAAGATTTCTGATGTCAACCATTAATTTTATGATTTGTTTTCAGAAGTAAGTAAAACTACTTGCATCATGCAAATGTAATCTCCTGAGGTGAAGGTGTATGATACTGCCAGGGTAGTTAGTTAAGATGTAAGTGTATGATACTGCCAGGGTAGTTAGTTAAGATGTAAGTGTATGATACTGCCAGGGTAGTTAGTTAAGATGTAAGTGTATGATACTGCCAGGGTAGTCAGTTAAGATGTAAGTGTATGATACTGTCAGGATAGTCAGTTAAGATGTAAGTGTATGATACTGTCAGGGTAGTCAGTTAAGATGTAAGTGTATGATACTGTCAGGATAGTCAGTTAAGATGTAAGTGTATGATACTGTCAGGATAGTCAGTTAAGATGTAAGTGTATGATACTGTCAGGATAGTCAGTTAAGATGTAAGTGTATGATACTGTCAGGATAGTTAGTTAAGATGTAAGTGTATGATACTGTCAGGGTAGTTAGTTAAGATGTAAGTGTGTGATACTGTCAGGGTAGTTAGTTAAGATGTAAGTGTATGATACTGTCAGGATAGTCAGTTAAGATGTAAGTGTATGATACTGTCAGTATAGTCAGTTAAGATGTAAGTGTATGATACTGTCAGGATAGTCAGTTAAGATGTAAGTGTATGATACTGTCAGGGTAGTTAGTTAAGATGTAAGTGTATGATACTGTCAGGGTAGTCAATTAAGATGTAAGTGTATGATACTGTCAGGGTAGTCAATTAAGATGTAAGTGTATGATACTGTCAGGGTAGTTAGTTAAGATGTAAGTGTATGATACTGTCAGGGTAGTTAGTTAAGATGTAAGTGTATGGTACTGTCAGGGTAGTCAGTTGTAAGTGTATGATACTGTCAGGGTAGTCAGTTAAGATGTAAGTGTATGATACTGCCAGGGTAGTTAGTTAAGATGTAAGTGTATGATACTGCCAGGGTAGTTAGTTAAGATGTAAGTGTATGATACTGCCAGGGTAGTTAGTTAAGATGTAAGTGTATGATACTGCCAGGGTAGTTAGTTAAGATGTAAGTGTATGATACTGTCAGGGTAGTTAGTTAAGATGTAAGTGTATGATACTGTCAGGGTAGTTAGTTAAGATGTAAGTGTATGATACTGTCAGGATAGTCAATTAAGATGTAAGTGTATGATACTGTCAGGGTAGTCAATTAAGATGTAAGTGTATGATACTGTCAGGGTAGTCAATTAAGATGTAAGTGTATGATACTGTCAGGGTAGTTAGTTAAGATGTAAGTGTATGATACTGTCAGGGTAGTTAGTTAAGATGTAAGTGTATGGTACTGTCAGGGTAGTCAGTTGTAAGTGTATGATACTGTCAGGGTAGTCAGTTAAGATGTAAGTGTATGATACTGCCAGGGTAGTTAGTTAAGATGTAAGTGTATGATACAGCCAGGGTAGTTAGTTAAGATGTAAGTGTATGATACAGCCAGGGTAGTTAGTTAAGATGTAAGTGTATGATACTGTCAGGGTAGTTAGTTAAGATGTAAGTGTATGATACTGTCAGAGTAGTTAGTTAAGATGTAAGTGTATGATACTGTCAGGATAGTCAATTAAGATGTAAGTGTATGATACTGTCAGAATAGTCAATTAAGATGTAAGTGTATGATACTGTCAGAATAGTCAATTAAGATGTAAGTGTATGATACTGTCAGAATAGTCAATTAAGATGTAAGTGTATGATACTGTCAGAATAGTCAATTAAGATGTAAGTGTATGATACTGTCAGAATAGTCAATTAAGATGTAAGTGTATGATACTGTCAGAATAGTCAATTAAGATGTATGATACTGTCAGAATAGTCAATTAAGATGTAAGTGTATGATACTGTCAGAATAGTCAATTAAGATGTAAGTGTATGATACTGTCAGAATAGTCAATTAAGATGTAAGTGTATGATACTGTCAGAATAGTCAATTAAGATCTAAGTGTATGATACTGTCAGAATAGTCAATTAAGATGTAAGTGTATGATACTGTCAGAATAGTCAATTAAGATGTAAGTGTATGATACTGTCAGAATAGTCAATTAAGATGTAAGTGTATGATACTGTCAGAATAGTCAATTAAGATGTAAGTGTATGATACTGTCAGAATAGTCCAATTAAGATGTAAGTGTATGATACTGTCAGAATAGTCAATTAAGATGTAAGTGTATGATACTGTCAGAATAGTCAATTAAGATGTAAGTGTATGATACTGTCAGGGTAGTCAATTAAGATGTAAGTGTATGATACTGTCAGAATAGTCAATTAAGATGTAAGTGTATGATACTGTCAGAATAGTCAATTAAGATGTAAGTGTATGATACTGTCAGAATAGTCAATTAAGATGTAAGTGTATGATACTGTCAGGGTAGTCAATTAAGATGTAAGTGTATGATACTGTCAGAATAGTCAATTAAGATGTAAGTGTATGATACTGTCAGAATAGTCAATTAAGATGTAAGTGTATGATACTGTCAGAATAGTCAATTAAGATGTAAGTGTATGATACTGTCAGGGTAGTCAATTAAGATGTAAGTGTATGATACTGTCAGAATAGTCAATTAAGATGTAAGTGTATGATACTGTCAGAATAGTCAATTAAGATGTAAGTGTATGATACTGTCAGGGTAGTCAATTAAGATGTAAGTGTAGGATACTGTCAGGGTAGTCAATTAAGATGTAAGTGTATGATACTGTCAGGGTAGTCAATTAAGATGTAAGTGTATGATACTGTCAGGGTAGTCAATTAAGATGTAAGTGTAGGATACTGTCAGGGTAGTCAATTAAGATGTAAGTGTATGATACTGTCAGGGTAGTTAGTTAAGATGTAAGTGTAGGATACTGTCAGGGTAGTCAGTTAAGGTGAAAGTGTAGGATACTGTCAGGGTAGTCAATTAAGATGTAAGTGTATGATACTGACAGGGTAGTCAGTTAAGGTGAAAGTGTAGGATACTGCCAGGGTAGTCAGTTAAGGTGAAAGTGTAGGATACTGCCAGGGTAGTCAGTTAAGGTGAAAGTGTAGGATACTGCCAGGGTAGTCAGTTAAGGTGAAAGTGTAGGATACTGCCAGGGTAGTCAGTTAAGATGTAAGTGTATGATACTGACAGGGTAGTCAGTTAAGGTGAAAGTGTAGGATACTGCCAGGGTAGTCAGTTAAGGTGAAAGTGTAGGATACTGCCAGGGTAGTCAGTTAAGGTGAAAGTGTAGGATACTGCCAGGGTACTCAATCAAGGTGAAGGCGTGGGATGCTGCTAGGGTAGTCAGTCAAGGTGAAGGTGTAGGATACTGCCAGGGTAGTCAGTCAAGGTGAAGGTGTGGGATACTGCCAGGGTAGTCAGTCAAGGTGAAGGTGTAGGATGCTGCCAGGGTAGTCAAGGTGACAGTGTAGGATACTGCCAGGGTAGTCAAGGTGAAGGTGTGGGATACTGCCAGGGTAGTCAGTCAAGGTGAAGGTGTAGGATACTGCCAGGGTAGTCAGTCAAGGTGAAGGTGTAGGATACTGCCAGGGTAGTCAGTCAAGGTGAAGGTGTAGGATACTGCCAGGGTAGTCAGTCAAGGTGAAGGTGTAGGATACTGCCAGGGTAATCAATCAGAATCAAGGTGAAGGGAGGAATCTTTTGAAATTTTGGACTTCCGGTGCTTCCACCAATAATATTGGTTGTGTATGGTGGTTGTGTGTTGGACTTAAAGTATATTATGTATTGAATTTCTCTAACATTTGTTAGTGCAAAAGTTGGGAGACCTGATGTCATAAGTCAGTTCGGTATATTTTATTAATAGGTAGCTATGAAGGCATTTAGCTGTACTTAAAAGAATATAAAATATAAATAAATTAGTTGGACGTTTGTTGTTGCAGATGAAATGTGTAGTGATAACTGATAATGAGACTAAGGAGTTTGTGTATTAGTCGAGCTTGAGCGGGGATAAACTTCGTTAATGCCGCGAAGTGTTTAAACACTCACTCCGCGTTTGTAAACACCTACGTACTCTACTCTTTACTGATATTGTTTCCAAATAGTTTAGGTGAGGTGAGTAGTTGATAATTCAGAAGAGGGCACGAAAGGTGAGCGAGGTAATAGGATATGCTAGCAGGTCGTGTGCACCCCCTTTTCCCACATCCCCCCGGGTATTATGAACAAGGTCTCTAATACCAACAAGTGCAAAAGAGAGACTTGTGCAGCGTTAGGAAATTATATTTGGAAAGATTTCGCCCACCAGGGGCTTTATCAATGATTAAGTGCTGATACAAGACAAAATCTGAGAAATGCTACACCTGTACGGCACTTTCCGCCTTAGAGTGTTCCCAATTACTCCTTAATAGTGCAGTAATACTTTACTCGAAAATTCTTACTTTCTTTTTATTTGAATGTTTGCGTTGAGTCAATATGTGAATTTTTCATTGTATACTTCATACAGTAGACAAGCGTAGTATCCCAAGAATCATTCATAGGACCACTACTGTTTATGATTTACGTTAATTTGTTAGATATTCTAGTTACACGTGTCTGTTTGCTAATGACAGTCTGTGGGTGATAGCGCAGGGGAGCGAGTTAGGGGATTATTAACAAAAAAAAAAAGCACAATACCGTGACTGGTCCAAGTCGCACCGAAACGTCGTCGTAAGCTCCTCTCTTCTATGTGCGGGTTATTTGTGTGGGGATGATTATTATAATCATGGGGGGAGCGCTAATCCTGTAAGGATTATACAGCGCCTGTAGGGGGGGGGATGGAAGGTATTCAGGTTCAATTTAGGGAATTGGAGCACAGGTCCAATTCCCTAGATCAAAAGCCCCTCACCAGCGTCAAGGAACCTCCCTTGAGGGGACGAGTTAGGGGAGGATGAAATCAGTTTTACAGTACCCTGCCACAAGGTCACATTTGTACTAGCACATGACCTCTCGTATTAGTAGAACCTGTATATTTGATTACTAGAAGTAGCTGTAGTTTCTAGAATGTAAAATATTGAAGACTTGAAAATGTATGTTGCAAGGGCCTTTTACAAGATCTTTAACTTTTCAATAAACAGGAATGAAAAACATACTTAAGATTTTGTTGGATATGCATAAAGCCAGCATTTATTAATATGTTCAGATAGACTTAAGTCTTGTGAGTATATTTTTATGCTTCTGCATGCAAAACAGCAAACCTGTGCTTTTGGAAGGTTTCATTGCATCCCTAATGTGTGTGCTAGACGCATTGTTATGCAGTCCTAGTGTACAGTACAGTTGAAAGAGGTGTTAACCTCTACGATGGCAGAACAGAATTTTTGTCGGAACGACGTTTCACCTATTTACAAGCAGCTTGTCGAAACGTAGTGATTCTCATCGCTTATGCAAGTAGTTCACACAAAGCGATGTTAAGCAACTTGTAATTTGGACTTTTTTTTTATCAGTTGTCAAAAGCACTTGTCGATAGACACTCGACATGTGTATGTGGGTGTGATTGTGGGCGCGCGTATGTGCACGCGTGTGTGTACTCGCCTATATGTACTCGCCTGCATGTGGTTGCAGCGGTCGATTCACAGCTCCTGGCCCCGCCTCTTCGCTGGTCGCTACTAGGTTTACTCCTGCCTTCAAGAGCCTTATCGTACCTTCTTTATTAAAGCGATGTACGAATCCTGCTTCTGCTTCTACATTACCCAGTCCGTTCTACTTCCTAAGGCTGAAGAAATACATTCTAACATACATATGACTAGTGTGAGTTTTCAACTTCCACCTGTGATCTCGTGTTCCGTTTACCATCTCAATCTGTCCCTATTCACCGTGTCAGTTCTCAGTATTTTGTACGTTATCATGTCCCTTCCCATCACCCCCCCCCCCATCCTAGTCCTTTTGTTGTCTAGTGCTATCAGGCTGAGTTCCCTTAAATACTTCTCATAGGACATACACCTTAGCTCCTGGACTAGTCTTGCAAATGAACGTGCGCGCGCGCAGGGGTAAGGGGGTACCACCTCAAGTCCTAATTAAGGGATCCTCCCCCTTAGGGAAGAGAATAAACTTCATTCAGTGAAAGATCCAGAGATTTCTCTCAGAACTGTTTTCTTCCCGTTACCCTTCCTTTTTCTTCTCCTCCTCTCCCCTCCTCTCCCCCCCTCCCCTCCTCTCCCCTCCTCTCCCCTCCTCTCCCCTCCTCCCCCTCTCCCCTCCCCCTCCTCCCCCATCTCTCCCCTCCTCCCCCATCTCTCCCCTCCTCCCCCATCTCTCCCCTCCTCCCTCCCCTCCCTCTCCCCAGCTCCCCCCTCTCTCTCCTCCTCCCCCTCCCTCCTCCTCCCCCTCCCCTCTCTCCCTCCCCCTCTCCCTTCTTCCCTCTCTCCCCTCCCCTTCTTTCCCCTCCCCCTCCGTCCCTCTCCTTTTTTTTATTACACAAAGGTTTGCAAGGTTAGGTTAAAAATCAGCCGGGCTGTGGTTCGTACGTAGGATTGCGTGCCGCCAGCAGTAACAGCCTCGTTGATCAGGTCCTGATCCACCAGGAGGCCTGGTCGTGGGCCGGGCAGCGGGGGCGTTGATCCCCGGAATGCCCTCCAGGTAGACTCCAGGTAGGGAGGCCTAGTCTGGAATCGGTCGCGAGGACGTTGACTCCCGCCCCCAAACATCCTTCACACATGTGCAGAAAGTGTATTTTCATATGTTAACATTGTTGTATACATATTCTTGTATACAGACAAATGTAGCTTCAACAGTTAATGATTTTAGTGTGTTTGGAAAGGAGTGGGTGTTAATGAGTGAGGTGTGTTGCCCTTGTGTGGCAGCACTAGGCACCCTGCAGGCAGCCCGGTGGCCTGGTGGCTAAAGCTCCCGCTTCACACACGGAGGGCCCGGGTTCGATTCCCGGCGGGTGGAAACATTCGACACGTTTCCTTACACCTGTTGTCCTGTTCACCTAGCAGCAAATAGGTACCTGGGTGTTAGTCGACTGGTGTGGGTCGCATCCTGGGGGACAAGATTAAGGACCCCAATGGAAATAAGTTAGTCCTCGATGACCACTGACTTTCTTAGGGTTATCCTGGGTGGCTAACCCTCCGGGGTTAAAAATCCGAACAGAAATCTTATCTTATCTTATCTCTCTCTCTCTCTCTTCTCTCTCTCTCTCTCTCTCTCTCTCTCTCTCTCTCTCTCTCTCTCTCTCTCTCTCTCTCTCTCTCTCTCTCTCTCTCTCTCCCCGCCCGCAGATGACTCACCATCTGCTGCAGGCTTCCTACCCTGCTGTCTCACCCAGACCACCTACATCCCTCCGCTCTCTCATCCCATTGGTCTCTTCCTTCCCACATCTTCCATACTTCTCACCATCGCTTGCCATACTTTTCACCTTCGTCTCTTATGCACACCAATGTCACCATTTTCCGTACTAATTAGCTATCTCTAATCTTATTTCCCTTATACCCACTAGTACTCATATGCATACTAGTGTAGAAGCTACTAGTATGTAAATGCATACTAGTGGCTTTCTTTTGTGCCTAACAATGTTTTATTACATGTAAACTACATAATCTGCATATAGCAGAACAAATAAAAAAATGAATTTGAATTCTCATATGTATGCTTCGCCTTTCACCACCACTGCATCTACTCCCATCCGGCCTACTCTTCTGTTATCCCATTTCCTTCCTTTCCGATTTCGTTCAGTGCCATACGGTTGTCTCAACTTTATCTTATCCTGTCTCTACCACTGTCGAACCTCCACATATCTTTCTCAAGATTTTCTCTTCATACTGTCTCCATCTTCTATAGGAAAGCCACTGTGTGTGTGTGTGAGAGAGAGAGAGAGAGAGAGAGAGAGAGAGAGAGAATAACAATAAAAATGCTTTCAAATGAGCTGATGTAGGTAACAGCTCTAAGCTTGTCAATAAAGCTAGGGAGCCTTAACCTAACCTTGTCAAACCCTGGGTAAAAAAAAGGGAGAAAAAGGGGGAGGGAGAGAGGGGGGAGGGGAGGGGAGAGGAGGGAGGGGGAGAGGGAGAGAAGAGAGAGGGAGGAGAGAGAAAGAGAGGGGGGAGAGGGAGGGAGGAGAGAGAAAGAGAGGGGGAGAAGGAGGGAGGAGAGAGAAGGAGAGGAGGGAGAGGAGGGGAGGAGAGAGGAGAGAGAGAGAGGAGGGAGGAGGGAGGAGAGAGAGGGGAGGGGAGGGAGGGGAGGAGAGAGGGGGGGGGGGAGAGGGGGAGGGAGGAGAGGGGAGAGGAGGGGGAGGGGAGAGGGGGAGGAGGGAGGGGAGAGGAGGAGGGAGGGGAGGGGGAGGAGAGGGGGGAGAGGGGAGAGGAGGAGAGAGAGAGGAGGGAGGGAGGAGGAGAGGAGAGGGGAGGGGAGGAGGGGAGGAGAGGGGAGGGGGGGAGAGGAGGGAGGAGAGAGGAGAGGGGGAGGAGGAGGGGAGGGAGGGGGGAGGGGGAGGGGAGGGGAGGGAGGGAGGAGAGGGGGAGGGGGGAGGGGGAGAGAGAGAGAGAGGAGGGAGGAGGGAGAGAGAGGGGGGAGGAGGGAGGGAGGAGGGGAGAGGGGGGGGGGGGGGAGGGGGGGGGAGGGGAGGGAGGAGGGAGGGAGAGAGGGGAGGAGAGCGAGAGAGAGGGGGCGTGAAGCAAGTTTCTATACCACAAGATGGGCAGAAAGCAGCAACTTCACTCTGGCTGTACCCTTCTCCAGAACATCACTTCATCTGAGATCATTTATCCCCAGGATGACTCGAGTCTGGAACACATTCGTACAGCATTATGATGTCAACGAGATAAAGTCAGTTGATCAGATGAAAATGCTGGCCCACAGATGGCTCCAACTTCATCCTGTTCCCTACTTGTATGTTTCATAACAATAAAAATGCTTTCAAATGAGCCGATGTAAGTAACAGCTCTTAGCGTGTCAATACAGTTAGGTATCCTTAACATGCCAATAGCTTGTCAATAAAGCTAGGGATCCTTAACCTAACCTTGTCAAGCCCTGTGTAAAAAAAAAAAAAATTTGTGGTCTTTTCTTTATTGCTTAAACATGCACGATGACAGGCAAGCTTTACGAATTTATACTACATTCCACAAACGCATGTTTCTTAGTTCATATTTTTGTAATATCTCATTTCCAGTTTCGGAACCTAGTCTGAGACTGGACTGACGATCCGCGGAGCAGTTAAACGAAATCCCATAAATAAATTATTGGAGACTACAAAAACAAATTACACAACACAGTCACTATGGACGTGGTTCTCAAGCAAGTCTTCAGGCCCCTGTCAACTGTTTTCAGTGGTTCTTAAAGAATGTAAAAAGAAAACCAGTAAACCAGTCAAATAAATTAATGTAAATAGTACCGTGCCGGAGACTTGGAAGATGGCAAATTTGATAACAATACTCAAAATAAAAGATAAGTCCTTATACGTCTGACCTTGATAGTGAGTAAACCATTAGAATCATTAGTCACCGTGATGACAACAGTATTTTTTGAATAACGATTTTTAATATGATTTTGCAAAGAAACATTGCCTAGCAAATTCACTGACTGAAGTGATGGACTGAAGATGACAGTTTATTTGTGTATCAGTAAAGTATTTTACAAGATAACACAGCAGACCGATACAAACAAGTGGTAGCTCACGGTAGCGGAGAACACAACTTGATCAAGTCATGACTGACCGATAGGTAAGGGAAAGCTTTCATGAATAAGGATAAATAAGTTGGGACTCAATACAAGTGATGTTCCATAGGTGTCGTTGAGCGGCTTGTTTATAATTTATATAAATTACCTACATTTTAATAGGCTTGCCATATATACAAATATAAATAGTTAAGACCTGCCTCATACTGCAGTTCTCCTCGGTTCTTCCATTCTTTCATAATAAAGAGAAGGTGGTAACTCCACACTTTGTTAACAATGTGAAGAGTATAAGCACGAGTCTTTGCTTGGCCAAACCAATAACATGTTTACTGGAGTTGTGTTGTATTAGTGGAGCCTGGCGACAAGTGCTTTAAAAATGTTCAATGAGGACAAATTCCAACTACTCCGTTATGGAAAACTGGAGGAGATAATAACTAGAACAGAGTATACTACTGACTCCGGCCATACAATAGAGCGGAAAAATAATGTAAGGGACCTGGGAGTAGTAATGTCTGAGGATCTCACTTTCAAGG
This sequence comes from Cherax quadricarinatus, assembly GCF_038502225.1. NCBI lineage: Eukaryota > Metazoa > Arthropoda > Malacostraca > Decapoda > Parastacidae > Cherax > Cherax quadricarinatus. Next base: position 11,551 of record NW_027198222.1, read on the forward strand.
ATCACAACAGTGCCACGATCGCACGTGCAAAGAAAATGATAGGATGGATAATGAGAACTTTCAAAACGAGAGATGCCAAGCCAATGATGATCCTTTTCAAATCACTTGTTCTCTCTAGGCTGGAATACTGCTGTACATTAACATCTCCATTCAAAGCAGGTGAAATCGCAGATCTAGAGAGTGTACAGAGATCCTTTACTGCACGTATAAGTTCTGTCAAGCACCTTAACTACTGGGAACGCTTGGAAGCACTTGACTTGTACTCGTTGGAACGCAGGAGGGAGAGATATATCATAATCTACACTTGGAAAATCTTGGAAGGAATGGTCCCAAATCTGCACACAGAAATCACTCCCTACGAAAGTAAAAGACTGGGCAGGCGATGCAAAATGCCCCCAATAAAAAGTAGGGGCGCCATTGGTACACTAAGGGAAAACACCATAAGTGTCCGGGGCCCAAAACTGTTCAACAGCCTCCCATCAAGCATTAGGGGAATTGCCAATAAACCCCTGGCTGCCTTCAAGAGAGAGCTGGACAGATACCTAAAGTCAGTGCCGGATCAGCCGGGCTGTGGCTCGTACGTTGGACTGCGTGCGGCCAGCAGTAACAGCCTAGTTGATCAGGCCCTGATCCATCGGGAGGCCTGGTCATGGACCGGGCCGCGGGGGCGTTGATCCCCGGAATAACCTCCAGGTAATTACTCAGTTGATTTGGGCACCATGCTAACAAGTAAACTAATGTTAGGTTAAATGGTGTCTGGGTTTTACACATTTTTTAAATATATTTGATTAGGAGGGGGAAATTTTTAGATATTTGATTAAGGGCGTATTTTATGGAAATTTGTTTACCGTGTATTTTTAGACATTTGATTAAAAATGGGGCAGTCTTCTTATATATTTGATTAAAATGGTTGTGTGATATATTGCTTTAGAACAATAAGAGTTTAAATTAATCTTTGTATTATATGTAACTTATACTGTCGATATTTATGAAATAGCCAGTAATTGGCTGTTAAATATTGCTTCATTTTATCTACTGCATCTCCTCCTCGTCTGACTCCATTATTTTCTGTACCATACTTCCCATCGCTTTTTTATGTTTTCTCAAATTAGCTTTTGCCTTAGTACTCGTTTTTATTGGCCAAATTCTTATCTCTTTCCTCCTATTTTTCTCTACACAAATAACCTGCACATAGACGTTACCTGGAGGTTACCTGGAGGTTATTCCGGGGATCAACGCCCCCGCGGCCCGGTCCACGACCAGGCCTCCCGATGGATCAGGGCCTGATCAACTAGGCTGTTACTGCTGGCCGCACGCAGTCCGACGTACGAGCCACAGCCCGGCTGATCCGGCACTGACTTTAGGTATCTGTCCAGCTCTCTCTTGAAGGCAGCCAGGGGTTTATTGGCAATTCCCCTAATGCTTGATGGGAGGCTGTTGAACAGTTTTGGGCCCCGGACACTTATGGTGTTTTCTCTTAGTGTACCAATGGCGCCCCTACTTTTTATTGGCGGCATTTTGCATCGCCTGCCCAGTCTTTTACTTTCGTAGGGAGTGATTTCTGTGTGCAGATTTGGGACCATTCCTTCCAAGATTTTCCAAGTGTAGATTATGATATATCTCTCCCTCCTGCGTTCCAACGAGTACAAGTCAAGTGCTTTCAAGCGTTCCCAGTAGTTAAGGTGCTTGACAGAACTTATACGTGTCATGGGCTTGGCATCTCTCGTTTTGAAAGTTCTCATTATCCATCCTATCATTTAGTTGTCATACGTTTCCTTCCCGTTTACGTAACTTGGTGGGTATACCTTTGAAGTTTCGAAAGTTGCTCTACTCTGAGCCCGGCCATGGGCCAGGCTCGTCTGGTGCTTGCTTGGTCAACCAGGCTGTTGCTGCTGGAGGCCCGCTGCCCCACATAGCCATCACAGCCTGGTTGATCTGGCACCTGGTGAAGATACTTGTTCAGTTTCTTCTTGAAGGCTTCTACACGTGTTCCAGTCGTGTTTCTGATATCTTCTGGTAAGATGTTGAATAATCTGGGACCCCGGATGTTGATAGTGTTCCCTTGTCCCCACCGCAACCCTGCTCCTCACTGGGTTTATTTTACATCTCATCCCATATCTCTCACTCCAGTATGTTATGGCAGTGTGCAGATTTTGGACCAGGCCCTCGAGTAAGTTTAAGTAAATTTAGGACAGTTTAAATTTTAAAGTAACATCACGTAGCAAAACTAATATTTAAATTTTCTACTTAGTAGATCCTTCAGGAATTGATGAAAAAAAAAATTAAGGTTATTTATTAAATTTATTCAAGTATACACAAATAGTTATAGATTATCATACATAGCAGCATATGTGTAGAGAACCTAGGATTACATAAAAAAAAAGTCAAAGTGAATTATTTATATTGGGATCCTTGCAAGTACGCACTTGTAAATGGTTGAAGAGACGCGGCAGCGGTGCGTGTAGTGAGAATAGTGGTGGTAGTGAGGAAGCATCGAACATCAGACATGTGCACCACCACCCCCAGCGGCTGTTTGTCCGCCATGTTGACGCGGTTTCACTATAACCATTACGGGAGGGTCTGCTCTCTCCCACTGGTTGGGTTGCTTGTTGAACGTTTTTCTAGAAGTGGGCGCTACGTCCTGCAGCTGACTAAGAAAATAGAATGGACGCTGCCCTGTCAGTTTTTCCCCACAGAATAAGTGATGCTTAGATAATTTAGTTCAGGTTTGCGCTGCTTAAAATTTGGAAATGATGGATGCTTTCTGTCTTGTCCCTCGGGAATAGCAAAATGCAGTGAGGCTGGTTCACCAAGAGAGTTATCAGTGATGCACCATTCCAACCGTGACTAAATATTGTATGTAAAAAAAAAATTATACACGGTTGAATGTTTAGCCATAATTGGTAATAATTTCCATGACAACGTATATTGCGATCATTAGCCTTAAAAGTACGCATTTTTTAAGGGATTTTTTTCATTACTCCAAAAGTAAAATAGTGTTGAATAACCAATTTATTGTCGAATAAGACATGCATTCAGGAAGCAAAGACTTTTAAAGTACAAATATAGATGTATTAACTAAAACTATATATATATAAAGGCATCAAAGCCAGTTTGAATACTTAGATTGTATCTACAATAGGTTAACAGCTGGATGGTGAGAAAATATACAACTTTGACCTAATTTACCTCACAATCTGGGTTAACTACACCAAGCCTCTTGAATACCCAATCCAGTGTCACACGTGTGCTCGGATGTTGCTGTCGTTGTGTAAAAAAAAAAATGGTATGCATTGAATGCTTGTCGTTGTATGTTCTTTACGTTGTCAGTGTGACTCAGGTGAGCCACACTGCTGTCAGATTGTATTCCATAATTGTTATCCCTCCAGTTTGGTTATCAGCTCTTAATCTATAAATTCAATGGTGGAAAAAACCTCTCGTGGCAGTTTTGAATATTCAACTTATAGTTTTCGTTCTTCCTTCGTTATCTCTAGTTGGTTAGGTAAATTGTGTCAATTATTGTTTACGCAGTTATAATTAAATTTATGCAGTTCCTTAGATCTGTTTTGTGCCAAGCCAAGTTATATTGTTTAAATGCTCGTTTTGATCTGTATTTTTGGTATAATATATAGTGTCTTGAGTGATTCTCCTACCGGAGTGACAGTGTCAATAGCAAATACTTTAGTAAGCTTTAACAAGACTTTGAACTGGTAAATGGGTGAAAGTGATAGGATGTAAATAGAACTTGTCTCGCCTGGGTCAGTAGGCCTGTTGCAGTAGTTTTTACGATCTTATGTTCTAAGAATGAGTTGACTTGTGAACACTTTCCGGCTCTTGCACAAAGAGTAGACTAGCTACTTTTACCTTGCTGAAGGTTTGGTCAAAGAAAAAAAAAAAAAAAGTCCTTTGATAGAATACATAGTGGTTCATCTTGACGAACCTTGCTCGCTTCATTTACTGGCCTACTTTTAATGCATATTTTGGCGATTTTCAAAATAAATGTCAACCTTTATATTCTCTATTTGTCATGAGGGGATTTTCTTGGTTTACTAGTATTGATTTGAATTATAATTTCCTGTTTGTGTTCATATGCATTGCTTGCTTTCTCTACCATGGTGATGCAGACCAACTCAAGTGGGGTCGCTGCACTTTCTAACGGGAATTGCCCCAAAGCTATACATTTTTTTAGTAGAGATAGCAAAAAATATTTGTAATCGAACTGAATAAAAACCAGACGTTTTAGCCAATTACCAAGCGAGAGAATATACTGGCAAAATTGAAGGCACTTACCAAATGACGACCTTGACATGTATCAAGGTATTAGGGTATTGAATTACTCTAGGTTTTGGTGAATATTTTAACTTAGAGCCTAAGACGGGGTTTGCTGGCGGGCGGTGCTTGTTGACTGTAACCCAAACACCACTTAAGATATAACAGTTAATCTGTTGTTAGCCGTAGTGATAGGTAGTAGGTTAATAAGACTTCAGTTATACAGGAAGTAAACCGCCGTCATGGGAATGGTGTTAAGTGGCAGCTTATTAAGAAGTAGTTTGTATTTATGACAGGATTATTAATAATAAGATTCGTGTGCAACACTTCGGTTTCTTTATTTCCGAAATGTTTTACTTACACAGTAGGCTTAAACCATGGAACGGGTGGGGTTAAAACCCATGGCGAGTGAGTCGTAAAACTCCAGGTCTGTGCGTAAACCACTGGGCCAGCTGGCTATAGTAAGAGTCTAACTAGGTATATTTCTATACACCACAGGGAGGTTAGCATAGGCCCCACAGTGACCACAAATCCAAGTTTTTACTGATGAATCTCACTCCAGCGTGGCTGTGGCGAATTCTAGTTCAGGTCCCCTCAAAACCGCCATTATGAAATATGCCTAGTTGGATGAATCTTATTGTAGTCAGCTGGTCCAGTGACTTTTGCACTGGCCTGGAGTTTTACGACTCACCCGCCGTGGGTTCTAACCCACCCGTTCCGTGGTTTGTTTGCGATGGTGTTGTTACGATTTCGTGAGACAGTCGACTTCAGTCGAATACGGAGGTGACTAATATTAGAGACAGTTGAAGCAAGGAAGAGGTAATGATGTCATCAGTCTGTCAGCCTTAAGTAGGTTTGAGATACTTAGTCTTTCGGCTTTGAGAATCGTCCAGCTTCATAGCCCCAATCAGTGTGAGGTCGAAGCATGAGATTGCGCCTTTTATACTGGAATCATTCTACACCGCGCTTCTGGTTTCAGTATAAGACCGAATTTTAAGTAACGCAGCCCAATCTAACCCACCTAACTTAATTAAGCCCAGCCTAACCCAACCCAGCTTTATATTGATCAGCGCAACTTAACCGAACTGAATCAAACCTATCCTAACTTAATATTTACCCCCTCTCCAGTTTTTTTTTTTTTTAATTTAACCAAAGTGAAACTATATTGCAAACAACACTTACATTCCTTACCCTTTGAGGGTCAAGAGGCAGAAGAAGGTTGTGAGACACCGGATGTCAAGAGAAGGAACTATGAATGAGAGAATTCCTATATGCAGCGTAGAAGGGCGAGAAATCTCAAAAACAGAATGTTGTACACTTTGAACTACCGTTCCAAATATCAAGAACTCCCGAGGAAGTTTAGTTCATTATTAACCACACGGTTTGTGACCCAGACACTGGGTCATCTTATTGTGGTGGCAGGATTTGTGGCCCAGATACTAGGTGAACTTAATGTGGTGGTGGTAGAGATTGTGACCCAGATGCTGTGTCATTTTATTAAGGTAACCAGATTCGTGCAGCCCTCGTGATTTAGCCCAGTAACACAATTTTGAGTAAACATTATGGAGAGATTTCCCTTCAAAATTTGCTGTGACAGCCTAGAACTTGTAACGAGCTAATGGTTGATATTTGGAATACAGTAATTTGGCCAAGATTGCAGCAGATCTGTTTAAATAGTGGAGCAATAGCAGGTTGCCAGGATAGCTGAAAATTGTTAATGATGGCAGATCAACGAGAGACTAATGGATATGCGAGTCAGCAGCAACAGTCTGGTTGCTCAGGCAAGCATCAGACGAACCTGGCCTGTGGCTGGGCTCCAGTAAAATTTCTCTCGAAACTTATCAAAGGTTAAGGTATCTTAATAATTTTGGCAACTTGTAAAGTTTAAAATTGGAAAAGCTAAATAGCTGCAGTACTTTTTTAAATCCTACAACTCAACAAGGGTATTAGATCATCCAGCGGTTATATACGGTGAGAGATTTACAGACGGTGCTCTTCTATAAATAACATAATTATTGCCTGTAAATACGTAGATATCTAGGAATTAAATGACGTGAAAATTTTGTCATTACAATACTCGATGGATTTCCTTAAAACCATTTAGATTTGTTATTTTCACGTTTTTAAACATTAACTTCATTTGTTAATGGTTCAGGGATCACCACTCTGGCAGCTTTCAGTAATATATATATATATATATATATATATATATTATATATATATATATATATATATATATATATATATATATATATATATATGTCGTGCCGAATACGTAAAACTGGTCAATTAGCAAGAACTCATTTAAAATTAAGTGTTTTCTAAAATTTTCTCTTGTAAGTTTAAAGATATATTTTTTTGATTAATGTTAAGGTAAAAATTTTTAATTTTGCACAGGCGATGCAAAATGCCGCCAATAAAAAGTAGGGGCGCCATTGGTACACTAAGAGAAAACACCATAAGTGTCCGGGGCCCAAAACTCAAGATCACAAGTTTTGACTATTCGGGGCTCTGGTGGCCTGGTGGTTAACGCTCTCGCTTCACACGGTGAGGGCCTGGGTTCGATTCCCAGCCAGAGTAGAAACATTGGACGTGTTTCTTTCCACCTGTTGTCTATGTTCCCCATCAGTAAAATGGGTACCTGGGTGTTAGTCGACTGGTGTGGGTCGCATCCTGGGACACTGACCTAAGGAGGCCTGGTCACAGACCGGGCCGCGGGGGCGTTGACCCCCGGAACTCTCTCCAGATCTCCAGATAAACTTCCAGATATATAGGTCACTTTCTCCGTTGCTGACCGTCTGGTTCGTGCCTTTCGCCTTTCACTTTTCCGCCGCAGCAGCCGGCTAGCCAGCCGCCAGTGGCGTGGGTAGGGAAGGGGGGCGAGCAGGAGAAACTAGGCTCTTTGTTGGCATATATACACGGAAGTTAGTTGTAAAACCATACCACGGGCGGGATTTGAACCCGCGGTCAGAGAGTCTCAAAACTACAGACCGTCGCGGTAGCCACTAAGTTAGTTGTAATTATCATTGTTCAGGAAAGCGGGATACTCCCTAGTTAACTGATCAATGCTGAGTCAAATATTTTATTTTATGGTTGATACAATAAGCTTGTTTTCAGAGTCAGTAAGAGTAAATCAGTAAATTTTTAACGCTGCTGTATATCACAGTGCAGTGTATCACTAACAAGCTGCTGCTCAAGCTCCTCCACCTTTACATATATGAACACGCATTCAAAAGTGTAATAAATGCTTGTCATTGTACAAGAAAACTAGTATAGAGAAAATGGAGTATTGTATGTTTCTGCATGTTCCTGAAACCCTCTTCAGCTAGCTGATAAGTTTGGAATTGTTGGTCTGCTGATTTTTTTTTTTTTGGGGGGGGGGGGAGAAGTGCATGATCTCAGGCCGTTGAGCCAGTGCACAGATTATTCTTTGCTCACAAAACTGCTATAGTGTTTAGGCTCAAGGGACTTGGTATTCCTCTTGGTAGTAATAGGATAATTAAGTTTAGCATTGTAATTGGTATTAAAGTGTTCAGAAATTAACCATTCATTATAAATCTTTAGATGTCAATAAACAAATCTAAATTCATTGTGAAAACGCAATTAAGTTCCATAATCCTCATGAACTGTTCTGTACAGCTATAGCTATAGACAAGAAATTTTCACCACTGTATGGAAGCCAAATTACATTGATGGATCTCAAGAGTCCACTGTCAGGGCTGCACCTGCTCTTGTTGCCACCTCCCTAGTTAAAAATAATAGCAATCATATTGTGTTAAGCATACAAACTTACTGGTCTTCTATATTACAAACTGAATTATTTGCCATCCTAATGGCACTAAAGTTAGGCAATAAGCTTAGCTCCATTAGAACTGATTGTCATCACTGAATGCACTCGACTCGCGTAATGACTAACACATTGTTCATTGGACTAGCCAGATATAGATATTAAATATCGCACAGAAAAGAATTAATGTAAAGTTATGGATTCCATCACAAATTGGTGAATAATTCCTACTTGAAAAACCTGATAAATTAGGCAAAATACGTACCCTGCAAGTTGAACATAACGTGGTTCTCTCATTATCAAGCATTTTGCACAGTATTAGAGGCGTAAATAATGAGTCTGAATGTCATGGGAATACAGTTAGAAACCTGAGTATATTTATAGATAAACTCATTTACGGAAAAACTTGCAATGTGAAAGACAGACTGATGATATAACAGTCCGACTTAGTCTTGGTTACTGGTACTTTTGGCAGTTCGACATGTACATAAACGATGAGCAAACTAAATGCAGGATATTCAGCCTTATGGTCATTTTTTGAACAATGTGCTTGAGTGTCCGCTTATCGAGGAACATATAGTGTAATAACCTATGTGGAAATATTAATTGTAATATATCCAGATGTACTCCCTTTTAACCCTTTTGGGGCCTTGATCCTAAGCCTTTTGTGTACTGGTATCCATATGTTCTTGCGCTGCTGTCCACAGGACGGATATGGGGTACACAATAACAAGTCACTATGGTAAAGTGACCTTGGATGTTCTGTTTGGTCACATCAAAACAGCCTAGACCCGATGCATTGTTACATAAATTGATGTAGTGCATATTATGATTGATTTACTTTGGTTATTCGACCTTAACCTAAGCTAATTTTAACAACCTCTGTAGAGAAATTGGCTTGAACCTTTAAAATAATAAAAAAAACAGGATTCTAAGACAGGTTAACACTAGAGCTCATATACTCGCACGAGTTAGTTCTAGCTGACCTTAACTGGTTTTTCAATCTCATCATTAGTCGGAAAGGTGCGGGCTTGGTAATATGTATGATCAACATCCGTCTGTGTATATGCATACTTGCTGTTGTACAGACGGATGTATTTTTAAAGGTTATGCATATTTCCAACTTCTTAATTGTCATTGTTTTAGTAGAATTTTATTTTTTAATTAAGTCATTTTAACAATTCTTATTAAGAGTTCTGGCTTGATTCTATCCTTTTCTACTGTCTGTTAATGTTCAGTGCAGTGGAAGTGTTCATCAAACTTACTTGTTAGGGTTGAGGGCGAACATATGATACGCAGGATGGTGTGGGATGAGGGGAGGGGGGAGGGGATGAGAAGGTAAAGAGTGTTGGTATTTGATTAGGAAGGTGTCACGGGGTGGCTGACTCAGTTGAACAAGTGACAGCCACGTCTCTGCTTCAGACTGTTGTTTCTATTGATACTTATCTGTTACCTGGGGGTGTTGGAACGAGCTCTTGCTGATTCATTCATCCAGTAGTCACTCCACACGAATCTGTTATATGGCCCATATAGTGGTGTGGCTCGTATGACGGGGACTAAGTAAAATGTTGGTGTCTAAGGGCACGTGAAAGTGGAGTAGGCTTGGGTCTTATGGCGAGTCACGGTAGCATACTCGTGCAGGAAAGTGGCGTGAATGAAAAGAACGCTAGCTTAGTACCAGTCTTCTTAGTCTCCCCCTTTCTGACCTAAAAAGAAAAAAACGCGCGGAAGTTTTCGCTTTTGTGAGACTAACGACGCTCTTTTCTGTCAGAGATAATAGTCATCCTTTGCCAAAATAATGAATTTTTCTTAAACAGTTTTGTTGAATCGGCTCTTGTACCCATTCCAAACATGAACTTTAGTCCTGGTTTCCTTTCTGCTGCTGCTTTCCTTTATCCATACATTGTCGAATACTCTAATTTTCAAAACAAAGGTCACTTAACCTAACATTGGCTTTCTTACCATTGATGCAGGTGCTGCAACAACTACCACCACAGCAGCCGCCCCTCCCCCCGCTCTAGCCTTCACAATCGCCAACCCCACCCCAAAACCCTCCACCCACTCCTACTCCATCCACCACCTTTCTCTCTCCTCTTTTTTTCTTTCTCTTTTCTCTTTCTCTCCCTTTCCTCTCTCTTCCCCCTTTCTCCATTCCCTCTCTCATCATTCTCTCTCCATTCTCTCTCTCTCCATTCTCCATATTTCTCTCTCTCTCTCTCCTATTATTACAAGTAGCTACTTAAAGAACACTACTTTCCATGTATTTTCAAGGTGGACTGAAACGTCGTCTAAAGCTTCTTCCACCAACCTGCGGGTTATTTGTGAATTGCTCCAGCCACGGCATTGTGACTTGTTATTCTTTATTAGCCTAGGATCATCCCTGCTGTCTAATACATGTGTTGTGGCTGATATTTTATGGCTGTCATTGTGTGCCATTCGTAACACTAAACCTGGCAAACCTGTTTTAGTTTTAGTTACGCGACAGTTGTTCCGTGTTCCAGCGGGTGGTTGCGTGAGAGGTCAAGTACTGGCGCACTCCATACTTGAGTATAGTCAGTGCTCTGGTCTGTAACATTAATTCTTGCTGTATTATTACGTGTTCACTAGGTTGCCCCCACTTGTTGAGCACACTACCACCCACTGAGAATAACTGTTAGATTTTTAATTTTCTTTTAGAAATAATCTACTTTGAGGGGTTTTAATAATTTAAATGGATATTATTTATTTGCTTGGTTTCAATGTGTTGTGCTCGCCAGCACCCGAGCCAAACCTATTAGATTTGTGTTATGATAGACGGTTATTGGCAAGCTAAGCTCATGTCTTACATTTGACTAATTAAGCACAAATTTATTCAATATATTTACATATTGATAATGTGAGGACCTCGCTCACTGGGAAGAATGGCAGTGATGTGTGTTCATGGCAGATCTCAGTCTTCATTTATTGTATTCTCGCATTACAGAAAATACATGATTGCATAAGTGTTCACCGCAGAGTACAAACATACTTAAAGTATGTATTTGTTATCTGGAATAAAATAAGACACTTAAATGCAATTCGAAGCTATGAATATTACATTTCTCTTAGTTACAAGTTTGTTTAATGTTGCTGGCTTGAAAAGCAAAACGTTGTTAATTTATACCTTCCAAAGCATTAGTGTCACATCTTATTCCAGCTTGTCGGTATTTTTACATACTGTAGACAGCCATTTCTGTCTGCTAGTTTCATATCCCTCTCTTGGCCTGCCCAGGTCAGTGGGACGCTAGGCCCTACTCGTCGTCGCTTCACGGCCTACCCTCACGGATTCAACAAGCTTCCCTCCATGGACTGGCTTTCGGTCATTCCCTCACTTTGCCCGTTGTGTACTCACTTCTCTCCAATTAAGACCAATCTAGTCTGCGGTCATATCTTTGTTACCTACGCTACCCCTTCGGCACTAAACCGCTGTTCAACAGCAAAAACAATAATAACAATATTATTCCGCCTACACCGATTATCTGTTTACGTTTTGAATGGTCGTCCCCGCGACCTGGTCACAGATGTGGCCTCCTAAATTGGAAAGCTAGTACAGTTTTATATGAATAAGAAATATTAAAAAGTTACGAAAAGTGTACATTGTCATAGGATATAATGAGAAGCTCATCAATCGTGTCAGTGACTCAAACCTCTCACATAAGTATAACAGTACTTCTCTGGATTGTTATATGGAAGCAAGAGGCATAAAACTGACAACTCGGATTGATTTTATATATATTAAGACTACAGTGGCTCAGGTTGTTGGTTAGTAACCTGGAGTTCAAGGGCAACTGGGACTTATTAACACTAACTGGTAACTTTATCAGTTTGAAATGCTGGAATCGGTGAAGAATCATTGGCAAGAAGGTGGTAACTAAACCATACCCCCGGCCGGGATTGAACCCGCGTGTCATTACGATTTCTTGAGTCAGGTGGTAACTAAGATTATTTAAACTTTTTATTGTTGAGTGGTCGAGGTACTTTTTTAAATCTGATAAAAGTAATTTCGTTAAAAATTTTGGACGCTGTTGAATTCGTTCATGTGACCAATGATAGCAACGCAAATGATAAAGTATAATTTTCCTTTAATCAGTTATGTAACTCTGATTTTTTAGTATAAAATCAAGCGTGTTGAGATCTTCCCCTCTAGCCAGCTGCAGTAGTCATGTAATACACGTACGTGTGTGCGCTTTTTAAATCCATCAAGCAAGGTTATAAACTACATGTAGGTCAAAACTTTTATAACTGTGTCTAAGACAACTTAGATTTTCAAACACTTGCCTGGATGACCTTTTGATGGATATTGACATCTGATGAAGTATATAACAATCATCATAGTGTCAGTAAAAAAAAAGTAGAATGGTTTGCATATTTTTAAATTAAGAAACTGGTCTCTTGCGATATCTTCGATGTGTTTAACAATAGTTCGTCTTCAGCAAATTTACTTTAACTGCATTTTTTTTTTTTTGACAAAATAGTCAGTTACATATTCCTTTATAAATTCTAATTCAGCCACCTAGAGTTTACTGCTCTTGATTATTGTGTACTTGTAACACGTAACTTGCAGTATCATGTTATGGTGCAATTCGTTTAAATGATTTGCTGCTATATTTCATTGTTTCTCTACTTTTTCTTTTATCAGAAAATATATATTTACCTATATGTTTGCTCGCAAAAACTTATTAAAGCTTCAATTTTTCTTATCTTTACGCATGGGCCGACCGAATTAAAAAAAATCGGCAGTATGTGGTCTTTATATATATATATATATATATATATATATATATATATATATATATATATATATATATATATATATATATATATATATATTATATATATAATATAAAGCTGCTGTGCTTTAGGGATCTAAGTTTATTTTTACTTGAGTCAGTTTGAGCATTGCCACTCTTTGAGTGAACTTCCATGAAGACAATACTGAACATGCCACGCTCCTTGTAAGTGAACACTACCATAACGACAGCAGTGGACAGTGCCACACATCTTGTGAGTGAACCCCATAAAGATAGTATTGGGCAGTGTCACTCACTGAGGGGAGTATACCTTCATGAAGGCAGTACATTTCGGTCTAACTCTTTGATTTACAACTGGCAGTCGGTGCTCTTGGCCGCACTTCTTCGTAACTGTTTTTGTGTAAATTATTATCTAATTGCAGCCTTTCGTGCATATTAATTACACCTTTGTTTAGATGCTTTGTAAATACTTTTAAAGATAATAATGTTGATTGTAAAATAAATTATAACACTACTATATAATATCAGGAACGCCAAAGTCGTAGGAGTCGTACAGCGTTTGGGGCGTGGGAGGTAATTAGGTTCGGTCCAAGGTAGGAGGATGGATAACTCCAGTTTCTTGGAGTTATCCATCCTCCTTCCTTGTAGAGATGTAATCTACAGGATATGAAATATAATGTATTTTTTATCCCCTCCCCCTTCCCTCTCTGCACTCAGGTTTCACTTTGTTTCCTTGTGTTGTAAGAGATATAACGAGGATTCGAGATGCGAGGATTGATAAAGGTTTAACAAGTGTTGTTGCTGTCCAGTATTCAGAGGCAAATTGTTAATATAGCTGTGTTAGTTACCATTTTGTCCTAGGCACATGTCGATTAGACATTAGGCCTGTTGTGTTTGTGTGTGTGTTTGTGTGTGTGTGTGTGTGTTTGTTGTGTTTGTGTTTGTGTGTGTTTGTGTGTGTGTGTGTGTTTGTGTGTATGTACTCACCTAGTTGAGGTTGCGGGGGTCGAGTCCGTGTGTGTGTGTGTGTGTGTGAGATCAGGTGGGTTGTGATGGCTCGACCATTCTTCACAAATTTTATGATTTATCACATATGGTTTTCAGCAAATTTATTTATAAACGCTATTTAGGTTAGGATTGATTAGACTAGATTTTGTATTGTCTGCGTCAGTGGTCACCATTTGTGACTCATCCGTTCTCTCCCACAGCCCTAAAAGCTTCCATAGTACATCTTTTCTCATACCCCTCAAAGCCATATTGTATATGTACTCAGGCTTAGTCATATGAACAAATGTCGCTTAATAAACAGAAGAATGGAGGGGAACTTGAACCGTGGTTCTGACTCGTAGTAGGTCCACTGCTGTACCACTGGGATACGAGGCCATTCTTCTGTTTATTTATTGACAATTTTTCATTATGACTTATCTTGAGTACATAATTATATGGTTTTGAGAGGTAAAGAATAGGTGTACTATGGAAGTTTCCGGGGCTGTGGGGAAAGGACAGTTTGATCAGAGATGGTGGCCACTGACAGACATGACACAGCGGTGCTGTCTGTAAAACATTCCTATTGCAAGCCTCTGTAGCCCAGTGGTACAGCGCTGGACTTGCTTATTGGACTTGCTACCAGTGACGACCACAGTTCAAGTCCCGTTCACTGTTCTGTTTATTCATTGACAGTCGTTTTACGATTTTGCGTTCAGTCTCATATAATCACTGTTTAAAGCACTTACATCAGTCATTCATTTGACTGTCTTATCATCAGCTAAATATTGACTAAAGAGAATGGACTGGATGGCTACGCGATTCCTCTGGTCTCCATCTAGCAGCCTAGTGGAACAGGTGGTCAACAGGTAAGCCTGCCCTCTGGTCCTTCTGCGAGGGTAGAAGAATCCTGGCAACCAACCACATGTACGATTATGTTACAGACAGGGTGTGACCTGGACACTATATCAGTCGTCTTGTATCATGAGAAATACTAATATGATCGAAGACTTCTTGTTTAGCGAGTTATTTTTATACCACTGGACGTAGTTTCCTCCAGTAATGTTGCAGTTATGCCAGATCAACCAGGCTGTGATGGCTATGTGGATCAGCGGGTCATCAGCAGCAACAACCTGGTTGACCAGGCAAGCACCAGACGAGCTCTGGGAGTAGAAAAAAAAAAACTCGGAACTCGCCAAAAATAGGGGTGTAATAGAGGAAGGTGGAGGGATGTAGTGGAGGGAAGGTGTGGTGAAAAAGGAAGGTGTGTAGTGGAGGAGGGAAGAATTTGTGGTGGAGGCGGCGGAGGGGAAAAGTTTGGAGGTGATGAAGGGTGTGGGGTGGATTCAGGGAAGGGGTTGTGATGGAGAGGGAAGGTGTGGCGGAGAGGATGTGTGGATAAAGGGAGACATAGAGACGAAGGGTGTGGATGAAGGGTGAGTGTTGTGATGGTAGGAGTTACTCATTGAGGTGTGGGCAAATAACCTTGGGTTTTCCTACAGTGTTGGTGTCCGGGGAGAGATAAGTTACCACACAATGAAAGCAAGTGCTCACCTCTTAAGTTGTTCTTTTACTGAATTGATTGCTATTAAGTCGTGTTGATTTCAGGACATTGAAATATTTATTTAGGCTTGATTTAGCCATTTTGAGTTAATTTCAGTTGTACTGAAATAGCATAACCTATTATTTTTAGTAATTATGCTTTACAGATTTGCTGGTTAGTCAGGTTTTAAAATTGTTTTATTTGCGATACTGAATCACTTGATATTACCAGCTTACGCTGCTGTCTGAACAGTAGTAAGGGTATTCTGTATGTATGTGGTATTTAAGAACGTTTAATATTCTCTAAGATAATTTTAATAAACGAATGATAATTAGGAAGATGTGACAAGAAAGTTGGAGACCTTGTCAAGCAGTGTTGTAGCTAAACTGAAAGAGTTCAAGTTGTATCAATCACATTTGATATTAACTGGGTAAAAACAGTCCAGTTTTGATATATTTCTCACGTAGGTGCAGCGTGGTTGCCCACATAGGAAGCAAAATACGCCAAGCACATATTTTAAATATAAAAATTGGAACAGGTGTTGGCATCACTGGTCCAGCTGACGAGAAATCAGCTGGTTTCCCCGGCGATCTTACCTGAGAAACCAGTCCAGAATTTTGATGGGGTAGGGGGATTATTAACTCTTCTTTTGGGCTTTGTGAGGAATTTTAAAGTATTTTGTTATTTATGAATAGGCTTACCTTTGCTACACTTGAGTTTAGTTGCAATATACCCCAAGGGGAAGAACAGAACTGGTTAAGAGATATAAAATACACAGAGAAATGTGAATAAGACGCATGTGCAGTGTTAGGCTGTTTTATTGAGGAAAACGTTTGTACACAAATAGCTTCTTAAATTCTACAAAGCCAACCATAAACAGTTTATATAGTGGACAAGTGCGGGGAGCGGGTGAGGAGTGAGGGGGAAAATGAAAGAACTTGTCCAGAGAGGCTGTTGCATACAATACTTTTTATGATTGATTTATTTCCATGTTACTTTATGTAGATTTGTTTTATTGTTAAGTACTCCCATCAGATATCAATGTTTATTTTATTTCGATCAGCAACACACCAAGAGTCAGCCTTAGAGAGTTCTCCAGCAGAGAATAAATATATCGTGAAGCTAATATGGTCTCAGTAGTAGTACATTATAAGTTGCTACGAATACCTGCAAGTATTCAAACGTTTCGTGCCAAAATTTGTAATTTTCATTTGGATTGCTGTTCATTCTCGGCAAATCACTTTATCAGGTTGTCAGAATCAGTTATGTAACTGGGTGAATTGTAGGTGATAACTCATAAGGATTATAATATAAATTTACCGAGAAGTAAAATGTATTTTATTTTATAAAATATCTATAAGTCACTGGATTACATATGCGTGGAAATATGTTGATATTAATGTTGATAGGGAGTCAGCCACGACAGTGTGGGGGGGGGGGGCTTCCGTACTGTACTCGTATATGCTTTATAATTAATCTTGCTTGTTAAATTACCATTGTATGAAATACAATTCTTATAAGACTGCCATGGAAAACTGTGCCTCCTGTTATTTCTTGAAGCACGTTCATTATGCGGCTCAATAGAGATGATACTGTATAGGTCTGATGTAGGTTCATTAAGTCACTTTAGTGAGGTGTGATGCAGATGGTGTGAAGGAAGTTAAGTATAACGGCGACGGCGGCGCTGCTGGTGGTGGTGGTGGGGGTGGTGGTGCTGCTGCTGGTAGTGGTGATGCTGCTGCTGCTGGTAGTGGTGATGCTGCTGCTGGTGGTAGTGGTGATGCTGCTGCTGCTGGTAGTGGTGATGCTGCTGCTGCTGGTAGTGGTGATGCTGCTGCTGCTGGTAGTGGTGATGCTGCTGCTGCTGGTAGTGGTGATGCTGC
The DNA here is from genome assembly GCF_038502225.1 of Cherax quadricarinatus. Classification (NCBI taxonomy): domain Eukaryota; kingdom Metazoa; phylum Arthropoda; class Malacostraca; order Decapoda; family Parastacidae; genus Cherax; species Cherax quadricarinatus. The sequence goes on from NW_027198222.1 coordinate 28,786, forward strand.
TGCTGGTGGTAGTGGTGATGCTGCTGCTGGTGGTAGTGGTGATGCTGCTGTTGGTGGTAGTGGTGATGCTGCTGCTGCTGGTAGTGGTGATGCTGCTGCTGCTGGTAGTGGTGATGCTGCTGCTGCTGGTAGTGGTGATGCTGCTGCTGCTGGTAGTGGTGATGCTGCTGCTGGTGGTAGTGGTGATGCTGCTGCTGGTGGTAGTGGTGATGCTGCTGCTGGTGGTAGTGGTGATGCTGCTGCTGGTGGTAGTGGTGATGCTGCTGCTGGTGGTAGTGGTGATGCTGCTGCTGCTGGTAGTGGTGATGCTGCTGGTGGTAGTGGTGATGCTGCTGCTGGTGGTAGTGGTGATGCTGCTGCTGGTGGTAGTGGTGATGCCGCTGCTGGTGGTAGTGGTGATGCTGCTGCTGGTGGTAGTGGTGATGCTGCTGCTGGTGGTAGTGGTGATGCTGCTGCTGGTGGTAGTGGTGATGCTGCTGCTGGTGGTAGTGGTGATGCTGCTGCTGGTGGTAGTGGTGATGCCGCTGCTGGTGGTAGTGGTGATGCCGCTGCTGGTGGTAGTGGTGATGCTGCTGCTGGTGGTAGTGGTGATGCCGCTGCTGGTGGTAGTGGTGATGCCGCTGCTGCTGGTAGTGGTGATGCCGCTGCTGCTGGTAGTGGTGATGCTGCTGCTGCTGGTAGTGGTGATGCTGCTGCTGGTGGTAGTGGTGATGCTGCTGCTGGTGGTAGTGGTGATGCCGCTGCTGGTGGTAGTGGTGATGCCGCTGCTGCTGGTAGTGGTGATGCCGCTGCTGCTGGTAGTGGTGATGCTGCTGCTGGTGGTAGTGGTGATGCTGCTGCTGGTGGTAGTGGTGATGCCGCTGCTGCTGGTAGTGGTGATGCTGCTGCTGGTGGTAGTGGTGATGCTGCTGCTGGTGGTAGTGGTGATGCTGCTGCTGCTGGTAGTGGTGATGCTGCTGCTGGTAGTGGTGATGCTGCTGCTGCTGGTAGTGGTGATGCTGCTGCTGCTGGTAGTGGTGATGCTGCTGCTGCTGGTAGTGGTGATGCTGCTGCTGCTGGTAGTGGTGATGCTGCTGCTGCTGGTAGTGGTGATGCTGCTGCTGCTGGTAGTGGTGATGCCGCTGCTGGTGGTAGTGGTGATGCCGCTGCTGCTGGTAGTGGTGATGCTGCTGCTGGTGGTAGTGGTGATGCCGCTGCTGCTGGTAGTGGTGATGCTGCTGCTGGTGGTAGTGGTGATGCTGCTGCTGGTGGTAGTGGTGATGCTGCTGCTGCTGGTAGTGGTGATGCTGCTGCTGCTGGTAGTGGTGATGCTGCTGCTGGTGGTAGTGGTGATGCTGCTGCTGGTGGTAGTGGTGCTGTTGCTGGTGGTAGTGGTGATGCTGCTGCTGGTGGTAGTGGTGATGCTGCTGCTGCTGGTAGTGGTGATGCTGCTGCTGGTAGTGGTGATGCCGTTGCTGGTGGTGGTAGTGGTGATGCTGCTGCTGGTGGTAGTGGTGATGCCGCTGCTGGTGGTAGTGGTGATGCTGCTGGTAGTGGTGATGCCGCTGCTGGTGGTGGTAGTGGTGATGCTGCTGCTGGTGGTAGTGGTGATGCTGCTGCTGGTGGTAGTGGTGATGCTGCTGCTGGTGGTAGTGGTGATGCCGCTGCTGGTGGTAGTGGTGATGCCGCTGCTGCTGGTAGTGGTGATGCTGCTGCTGATGGTAGTGGTGATGCTGGTGGTGGTGGTAGTGGTGATGCCGCTGCTGCTGGTAGTGGTGATGCCGCTGCTGCTGGTAGTGGTGATGCTGCTGCTGCTGGTAGTGGTGATGCTGCTGCTGGTGGTAGTGGTGATGCTGCTGCTGCTGGTAGTGGTGATGCTGCTGCTGGTGGTAGTGGTGATGCTGCTGGTGGTGGTAGTGGTGATGCTGCTGCTGCTGGTAGTGGTGATGATGCTGCTGGTGGTAGTGGTGATGCTGCTGCTGGTGGTAGTGGTGATGCTGCTGCTGGTGGTAGTGGTGATGCTGCTGCTGCTGGTAGTGGTGATGCTGCTGCTGGTAGTGGTGATGCCGCTGCTGGTGGTGGTAGTGGTGATGCTGCTGCTGGTGGTAGTGGTGATGCCGCTGCTGGTGGTAGTGGTGATGCTGCTGGTAGTGGTGATGCCGCTGCTGGTGGTGGTAGTGGTGATGCTGCTGCTGGTGGTAGTGGTGATGCTGCTGCTGGTGGTAGTGGTGATGCTGCTGGTGGTGGTAGTGGTGATACCGCTGCTGGTGGTAGTGGTGATGCCGCTGCTGGTGGTAGTGGTGATGCCGCTGCTGCTGGTAGTGGTGATGCTGCTGCTGGTGGTAGTGGTGATGCTGCTGGTGGTGGTAGTGGTGATGCCGCTGCTGGTGGTAGTGGTGATGCCGCTGCTGGTGGTAGTGGTGATGCCGCTGCTGGTGGTAGTGGTGATGCCGCTGCTGCTGGTAGTGGTGATGCTGCTGGTGGTGGTAGTGGTGATGCTGCTGCTGCTGGTAGTGGTGATGCTGCTGCTGCTGGTAGTGGTGATGCTGCTGCTGCTGGTAGTGGTGATGATGCTGCTGGTGGTAGTGGTGATGCTGCTGCTGGTGGTAGTGGTGATGCTGCTGCTGCTGGTAGTGGTGATGCTGCTGCTGGTAGTGGTGATGCCGCTGCTGGTGGTGGTAGTGGTGATGCTGCTGCTGGTGGTAGTGGTGATGCCGCTGCTGGTGGTAGTGGTGATGCTGCTGGTAGTGGTGATGCCGCTGCTGGTGGTGGTAGTGGTGATGCTGCTGCTGGTGGTAGTGGTGATGCTGCTGCTGGTGGTAGTGGTGATACTGCTGCTGGTGGTAGTGGTGATGCCGCTGCTGGTGGTAGTGGTGATGCCGCTGCTGCTGGTAGTGGTGATGCTGCTGCTGGTGGTAGTGGTGATGTTGCTGCTGGTGGTAGTGGTGATGCTGCTGCTGCTGGTAGTGGTGATGCTGCTGCTGGTGGTAGTGGTGATGCTGCTGCTGGTGGTAGTGGTGATGCTGCTGCTGGTGGTTGGTGGTGATGATTGTTCTGCTTCTTCAAAACTTAGGTGAGGAATGATGATCACTTCATCCACATTACCTCACTCTCAAGGTAAATGGTCGTCACTATCCAGATCACTGCACTCTGTCATGAGAGAGTGATCTAGTGTGGGAAAGTTATGTGAGTAGTGGGAAGTTAGAGGGGTAATAATTTCACTGGTAGGTGAGGAAGTTACGAGTTTGTCGTAGGAGGTCGTCCGTGGTGAACGTGACCTCCCTTCAGCCATACCACTTTCCACGCCTGGTGTCCTGCCTCTTGCTAGCTGACCTTTGATGGAAGGATGTGGCAATGTGTCTTCCTGTGTTGCCTTTCAACACCAAGGTCATGGCCACTCGTAGTGCACCTGTCACGACATACTCTTCCCTCTCTCCTTGTCTGCCTTGTTTTTACCTCTCTCCACTTCTCTTAATATCTGCAGCCCTGCTGGACGGAATATTTTGAAGCTGCTGTGGTTATTGAAGCCATACAACAATGCTGGACAATATCCATACCCAGTTACCCCGCACACAGGAGAAAGAAACCTGCGATGTTTAATTTTACATATAACAATGGTTATAAATGACCATAATTTTTAAAGGGGTGGACCGGTAAGCCAGCGGAAGGCCTCGGTCAGATGACCAAAAGCTCCAAAGGCGGGTCATCATCTGACTAAGACCCGCGTCAGGAAACATTTGTCCTGTTTCCTGACGAACCTTACCTAACCTAACCTAACCTATGATGTTTCAGTCTGACTTGGACCATTAATTAGTTCATGGTCCAAATCAGTCCGAAACGTCGTCCTAAGTTTCTTCTATGTGCGAGTTATTTGTGTATTGCTCCAGTCGCAGTATTGTGCCTTTTTATTCTTTTTGGACACTTTCCTTGTCGCATTTCTGAAGTTTCCCATAGGACGACTTTCATATACGAAAGTCGTCCTATGGGATGAAGTAACGGAGAAATATAGTTAGTTTTTTTTCTGATTCCATAACTCCTATAAAATACGATATCACCGCACATATGATGTATCCAGTTTTGTTAAACAGAAAAATATTTCTATCGCTGGCGCTTATCATTTTCAGATTCTCATGATGCACTTTGTTTCCGTCACCAGTATAGCTAAAGTTAGAATTGGCGTCATGCATGGTAAAGGGTTGCAGTTGGTGGGTGTGTTAATCCGTTTGTGTGCTGGCAGGAGAGGCAGTGTGTATATTGGGTCCTTGCCAAAAAATCTTGTCACTTTTTAGCTGTATGTATACGCGTGCGTGCGTCTGTGTACGTATATGGACACGTTTGTGCGAGTTTTTTGTGTATTGCTTCTTTCCTTCTTTCGTATTACTACTATTTTTCCTTCCTTTCCACGCTTTCCTCGCCTGTGCTTTTCCAGTCTTTACTCTTGATTCATTCTCCTCTCCTGGCCCCACCCTCTCCCTTTTAAGTTCATTTTAGTCTCCCACCCTCTCACTTCCTTCTCAATATCTCGTACGTCATTAATGCCACATGCTTTCAGTGGCTTATTCCCAATTGTTAGTGTCAAGTTGCCATCTGAGTTGTGAGATTTCCTTAATAATGTAGATATTTTATCCAGCAGTCGCCGAAGGAAGGTGCCTTTGAATTTCTTCTCATGGGTATTGTTGGCCTTATTGTGGCACCCGCAACCCATCAGAGCGCCAGTCCGAATATACAAGGCACATATAGTAAGGAAATGAACAGGACTCGACCCCTGGAAGGGCATGTTTGCTGGCTCAAGCCAGAACGTTCTAATGCAGCTCCAAACATGTTCAATCTATCAATTCTACGATATTTTTAAAGTCTTCCTATGGTATTTGTGTCGATGTTGCCTGGCAGTTAGCTACCCACATCTAGAATTTATTGCCAAACTAATACTTAACTATATTCGTTTTATATCTAAATTTGTCTGACTTCTCATAAGCCCGTTCTTGTTCTATATTTTTAATACATTTATATCTTTGAGGTATAAATGCAGCGCCACCGATCCATTTTCACAAGAATTCCTGATACTGAGATTTGTCATCCTTTTCCAGTTTTAAATTTATTTTAAGCTTGTCGTGTTCCCTTGCTTTTCAGTTTTTTTTTCCTGAATGATTTCGTTAATTTTTTTTCTTGAGACAATCATACGAACAATATAAATGTTGGAAATAAACGATTAAAAGCGCCATGGAGTGTTAATCACAAAACTGTTAGTACCTAGTTTGTTTTAATTTAAATTGTTGCTTACAGTTGAGATAATATGCAAATAATAATTTATTTTATAGTAAACGTTTTTATAGTTTTATGATGTTAGTGTCAAGGCCAAAGTTGTATTGTTGCAGTTTTGAGAGAACAGGTTATCTTCAAAAAAATTTTTTTTTCCCATCAGCAAACCAGTGTCGTTATTCTCGAAGCTGGATTATTTGTCATCTGACAGTGCAGGGACTGTCAGTGCAGAACTGAGCTCTGTGGAGAGTACTCCATTTCTACATACTCTTGCCCCTGGGTTCAACTGTAGTTTACTTATAACAACTCCTGTGATAACTTTATTAAAGTGTTTTGCACTGTTTTCCGAGCCTCATGCTTTCACATGGAATGTTTCCGGTGTACGGATTAATGACCAACTAATCCAGAATTTTGTAGGTGTAAATTATAATTTGTCAATTATTCCTCAATACAACGTGTTATCCACATTTTTTCTTGTGTGAAAATTTTAGGAAAGGCCTTAATAAAATCCAAATAAACAAGGACATACTGTTTAGCTTTGCACTCTGTTGTAATCTTCTTAATGTAAAGAATTCGTAAATATATTAGGTACGAACAAACACTGTTGAGGTGGCTTTCAGGTAGTATTTGCTATTTTTTATTCCAAGATTTTTGCTTACTCTTGAGGCCAATGGTAATTCCAAGCAAAGGTAACTTGCCTCCCATTTAATAAACGTACATTGTTTACTATCCTCTACATCTTATATATATATATATATATATATATATATATATATATATATATATATATATATATATATATATATATATATATATATATATATATATATATATATATATATATATATATATATATATATATATATATATATATATATATATATATATATATATATATATATATATATATATATATATATATATATATATATATATATATATATATATATATATATATATATATATATATATATATATATATATATATATATATATATATATATATATATATATATATATATATATATATATATATATATATATATATATATATATATATATATATATATATATATATATATATATATATATATATATATATATATATATATATATATATATATATATATATATATATATATATATATATATATATATATATAATATATATATATATATATATATATATATATATATATATATATATATATATATATATATATATATATATATATATATATATATATATATATATATATATATATATATATATATATATATATATATATATATATATATATATATATATATATATATATATATATATATATATATATATATATATATATATATATATATATATATATATATATATATATATATATATATATATATATATATATATATATATATATATATATATATATATATATATATATATATATATATATATATATATATATATATATATATATATATATATATATTATATATATATATATATATATATATATATATATATATATATATATATATATATATATATATATATATATATATATATATATATATATATATATATATATATATATATATATATATATATATATATATATATATATATATATATATATATATATATATATATATATATATATATATATATATATATATATATATATATATATATATATATATATATATATATATATATATATATATATATATATATATATATATATATATATATATATATATATATATATATATATATATATATATATATATATATATATATATATGCAATAAGATCACAGTAAACAGGTGATTTAGAATATGCAAAACAACCACTCTGAAAAAATAGAGAAATTTCAAGCGCTTTCGTGACTACTCACATTATCAAGGAACTATGAAAGTAAAGCATCCAAGGAAGCTATATAAGGGGTCTGGCCAGCACCTCACTATCAGATCCCACAACGGTTAAACACCTGACGCGCGCCGACCCAACTTGGATAGGTCCTTTGCACAACTCACCCACAAACTATTCTACCCAAGAAAATTTAAAAATTATTATTTGTCCAGTGTATTATTAAATTCTTCCCAAATTCTATTAATTATAAATGGATCTAATTTATATAAACCAAAGGAAATATTCATATTATTGTCAAAACTGCTTTTTATGAAACAAGATTCAATTATATTCCTGTCGACCATGGACTTGCTTGATACTACTTTCTCAACTTTTTGAAAATCAATTGGATGGTTAAAATCTCTTACATGAATAAATAGAGCATTGGAATCTTGTCCAGTTCTAATGCTATATTTATGTTGTTTTAATCTTAGTTCGAGATTTTTACCAGTTTGACCGTAATAAACTTTATCGCAAATTTTACAAGGAATCTTATAGACACATCCATCAGCATTTTGGGGGGAATTCTTTATCAAAAGTTTTTTTACTGTATCAAGATTTTTGAATACAACTTTAATATTAAAAGTCTTAAGAAGAGAAGGCATATCAACCAAGTTTTCATGGTAAGGGAGAACCAACATATTTTTAGTTGAATAAGGCTGGTTGTCCCTTTTTGGATTGTAAAAAGTATTTCTAGCAACTTTAAAAGATTTATCAATTACATTTCTTGGGTATTTTAAATCATTACCTATTTCATAAATTTTGGATATTTCCTCATCTATGAACTCAGGACTACAAATTCGTAAAGCTCTCAAAAACATTGATGAGAAAACAGACAGTTTGACTCTATCTTGATGCGAGGAATAATAGTGGACATAGGAACAGTTATTTGTAGGTTTTCTGTAAATTTTAAATTTGAATTCATTATTACCCTTAATAATTAAAACATCTAGAAAAGGCAATGAGTTATTTTCTTCAAACTCAACAGTAAAGTTTATAGAATGGGCTAAGCTATTTAATTTTCCAAGGAAATGGTGTATATCTACATTTTTGGGCATAAGACACAAAATATCATCAACATATCTGAACCATTTAGCTCTATTAGGGAGGATTGTGTTAAGCAACCTTGTTTCAAAAAATTCCATGTATAGGTTACTAAGAACAGGTGAAAGAGGATTTCCCATTGCCATACCAAACTTCTGAGTGTAAAACTTATCATTAAATACAAATTTTGCATCAACAATGCAAAGTTTAATAAGTTTAATGATAGTAGGAACTGGCAATGGTAAATCATAGTTAACGAGTTCTTCAGATAAGAAACTTAATAAATCATCAACAGGAACTTTCGTAAACAAGGAAGTAACATCAAAACTAACCATGTTAAAATCATTTAAGTCAGTCAAGGAGCTTAATTTATCAACCAAGTCTATGTTGTTTTTAACATTAAAGTTAGAAATTTTGCCAACAATAGGGCTCAAAATATCAACAAGCCATTTGGATAATTTATATGAAACTGACCCTATGGAGCTAATAATTGGTCTGACTGGATTCCCTGGTTTGTGTGTTTTTATTAGTCCATACATGTAAGGTAAAGATGGATTAGTGGAAGTAAATTGTTTGACTAATTCATCTTTGCCTTTCAGTAGAAGTTTTATTGTTTTATTGAAATTGCTGTTAACGGTTTCTAGGGGATTTTTCCTAAGTTTAGAATAGGTTTCAGTATCATCTAAGAGATTATTCATTTTTTCTTGGTAATCATTTTCTTTCATAATTACTATTGCATTTATTTTGTCTGCTTTAGTAAGGCGCAAATTTTTATTGTTATTAAGTGTATCATAAGACTTAAAGAATCTTTGAGGGCCAACATTATTAAGTTTTTTTGAAGTTGCAAAACTTAGGCCAAAACCTAGAGCAGCAGTTGTATGTTTGTCTAAAATTTCATCTGATAAGTTAATTACAAAATTGTTATTAGCATGCTTTGTCCAATCACTATTTTCAATTAAAATGTCTAATTTTCTTTGTAGTTTGCTCTTGAGTTCATTACAAATTCTTCTGAGTTTATTATAGCAATGATCCAACATACTGTGTTTCCATTCCTACACCTGTGCCGCCACATTGGCAGACACCTACTTGCCATACTACACAGCTGAAGGGGGTGGAGCTGCCAGCCACAGGGAGACCCAGAAGATCCGCAAATATGAAGACCTACCCCTTTGCTATAACTTCATTCCAATAGGGTCGGAGTCCCTTGGAGCATGGGGCAAGTGTGCTCTAAAGTTCCTCAAAGAGCTGGGTGAAAAGCTCATCACAGAAACCAAGGACCACAGGGCGACCAGCTTCGTCTTTCAGAGCCTCAGTGTTGCGATCCAGAGAGGAAATGCCTGCAGCATTCTGGGCACGCGGCCCACCGCCGGGGAGCTGGACGAAGTATTCCAGATGTAGCTCTGAGTTACTTATGTTGTTTTAATTTCTGTTGTATTTTTGTGAATGTTTTGTCAATGTATTTTGTCTTTAAATAAAATATATATTAAATATAGGGGGCGGTAGAAGAAAATTCTCAAACAACTTCAGGGAGGATCTTGAGTTTTCCTGAAGCAAGTTTATTCTTTTCTCTGAGGATGAGAGTCCCCAGGACAGTTCTAGAGGTGGTACCTCCCTATATATATATATATATATATATATATGCCGTGCCGAATAGGTAAAACTTGCCATTTTGGCTGAAATAGCAACGCTCTTGTTGCCGAATAAGGCAAGCGAAAATTGGTGTATGCAGTAATTTCGCCAAAATCATTCTGAACTTAACGGAAAAAATATATTTCATTGTGTGTGTCTATTATTAAATTTCTGTAAACTTATCGAAAATATATTTAGTCGGATTAGGCTCAATTAAATTGCGCTTTTTATAATAAGGTCCGGTAAGTTTTCTAAGGTTCTTTTCGTACAAAATTATTTTTTACATTAACATAAATGAAAAAATATATCTTTAAACGTATAAGAGAAAAATTTAGAAAGGACTTAATTTTAAATTAGATTTTGCTAATGGCCAGTTTTACCTATCCGGTACGACATTATATATATATATATATATATATATATATTAAAAGGCTTGCAGCTCACAGTATAGTAAGGGTCATTATTAATAAATAATCAAATTTGCTCGAGGAATATGTGTTGCGCCTCATTATTCCAGTGTCTCGTATATAATACGCTGTTCCATATTAGTGTTTTCACATTGGTAATGTGACGGACAGTATATTAGCTTGGTGTTTAAGTTGTTTAGGTGAGGGGTGGGAAATGAGGTAACCCAAGGATTGAACGAGAGGTTCACTTTCTATGCTGATGGGGGTGTAGATGGGCTGGTTCACTTGGTATGATGATGGAAAGTAGATCGGCTGGTTCACTTGGTATGCTAGTGGGGAAATAGATCGACCGGGTTCTCCTGGTTTGCTGATGGGACAGTAGATTGAATCAAGTATTGTGAGCTTGCTTTATGTCAGTCTTCCGCCTCAGTGACTTCATACTTCGTATACGCAAATATATCTTCAGAAGTGGCAGGTCCTGTTGGCCTTACAGACAAGCAACAACTTAAACAGGGCCAGAAGGACTAGGAGAAGGTTCTCTGCAGATTGAGGATTAGGCACATGTACACCCATAGTTACATGTTTGCAGGTACATGTATCTTCTGTGTGACTTGTAATGTGCAGGTGACTGTGGAACACATTTTAACTGTGACCATTGCTTCGGCCTTTTTAATTAAATCATGGTTTTATCATTCCCAGGTTGCCTGTAAGGACCTCGGGTAACCTTTAAATATCTTTTTATATTGAAAACTTAATGCTTTTTAAATTGATAAGGATTATTTTAAACTGATATAACAGTATTTACTGTTTTATTGTAGTAGCATTTATTTTACATACTGTAGTTTCACCTATGGTGTAGTTAAATGTTTGTTTTCCTTTTACTTACAAGAGCGCTTAGTAATCTCGCACGTCAAAACACTATTCAGATCTCAACTTCCCATCTTGATGTTTTCATCAGCGCCACTCAGATGTTGCTGTCATCTTTTGACGAGTCAGTGTACAACTTTTTTTTGTTTGTTTGTTTGTTTTAAACTGCACTGTCTTGCTGACTGTTTTCCTAATAGACCACTTGAATTTATAATGCTCTTTTATGCATCCGTTTACATGCCAATATCATCATCAGATTTGATAAATGGACCGGGCCGCGGGGGCGTTGATCCCCGGAATAACCTCCAGGTAACTTCCAGATCCTGACAAGCGACTAATATACTTCATTACGGATACTAAAAAAAATGTTGTAGCTTTAAGGAAAGCTTTGTTGGTAGTGGAAGAGGTGATTAATTTAGAGAGGATATTGAGCCATTGGGAATATATTCGATCTCATTGATAGTGGTGTGGTGTGCACAGCTTTTGCAACTGACAGTGAATGAGCCCGAATTGTCTTGCAGTTAGTAACTGCATCAACTAGTGAACCGCAGCCACAGCCGCATCACTGTACACTCTTGAAAATTGTCTGTTGTTTTCTATTACATTCTTTATATATATGTTTTTGTTTTCTCTTCCTCACTGCTCCCTCTTCTGTTAGCATTCTTTATATGTTTTGATTTCCTCTTCCTCGTTGTTCTCTCTTATATTAATGATCTTTAACAAATCTTTTCTTTTCCCAATTGTTCTCTCTCCTTTTTAACATAAAGTGAACCCCCAGTTTTCGGAAGGTGTTTTTCCCCGGGTTTCGTACATCCACTCGGAATCGTTGGTACCAGACGCGTGCGCCTGTTTTCTTCAAAATTATGCAAGAAACACGTTAATTGCATATAAACATGCCTCTGTTATTCGTTCACTCAGTGTCCCTCAAATCTTAACACCATAGTAATACTAATAGTACACAATAATAATCACTCTTGGGCAAATTAAATGTCTTACTTTACGTTAATATAGTCATTTTCATTAATCCGTCTATATTTTCTTCAAAATTATGTAAGAAACACGTTACATAGCATATAACCATGCAATGTTTATATGCGGTGGAGGGTGAACATTACATTTTCTCTAGTCCATCATTACAGAAAACTGTATGAATCTGCTTTGTCCCAGTAACCGCCCTTTATACATAAGCTTTTGTTTACAATTCTCAGCATGAATTATTCATTACTTCTCCCTTTGTTTATGATGGTGTCTAAAGGTAGTTGTTAGAAACGATTAAACTCGGTGAACATGGTATGTTGATGGTAATATGGCTGTAGGCCGCAGTGTATGTAGCCGATAGGTATACACTGGGATGTAGTCCGCCTGGGATTACAAACAAATACAACTCACCAACAGGAGTTTTCAGTAAAGGTATGTAATGTTGATAAATTAGACACATGTGCAACTCTTGGGTATCTTTATTGAGGAATATCTTTATTGAGGAAACGTTTCGCCACACAGTGGCTTCATCAGTCCATACAAAGGAGAATCTTGAAGAACAGGAGGAGAATGAGGTAATCAGTCCCTCAACCTTGAGTCGATGTGGTCAGTCCATCAATCTTGAATAGGTTGAGGGACTGATTACCTCATTCTCCTCCTGTTCTTCAAGATTCTCCTTTGTATGGACTGATGAAGCCACTGTGTGGCGAAACGTTTCCTCAATAAAGATACCCAAGAGTTGCACATGTGTCTAATTTATCAACATGTCGGTTCTCTGAACCATTCATCTACAAAGGTATGTAATGTTCATTTATCATTAAAATTAGTCATTTATATTTATTTCTCGTTGTTTTCTGTATGTAAAACTATAGTTATTCTCTATAAAATGTATTTTTTGTTAATATTTTTGGATGTCTGAAAAGGATTAATTGGATTTACATTATTTCTTATGGGAAATATTACTTAGGTTTTTGGCCATTTCGGATTTCAGCCAACCTTCTGAAACGGATTAATTACGAAAGCCGAGGGTCTACTACTTTATATTAGTTGTTTTTACTCTTCATCTTTGTCTCGTCTATTAATGTTATATACCTAATATCTTTCTGCTGCTGCTTTGCTGTTTCTTCTTTAGCTATAAGAGCTCTGCCACCACTTTTTTTCCATTCCTTGTCCTTTATGCACTTTGCCTTTAGCGCTTCTGTGATGTACCTATGGCCAGTATAAAGTTTTTCTACCTCCCATCCCTTTCCAGCTTTTCTGTTGATTACCTGTGCGACCAAACAGTTGCTGTCGGCGATCCCGCTGTCCCACATTTTCATCACAGCCTGGTTGATCTGGCTGTGATGGAAATATGATCTGGTGGAGGTAGAGATCCGGTTTCCTCCTGAAAACTTCTACCTATGTGTCCTTGTGGGCTGTGACGATATATCTATTTTTTCCAGGTCTGATATCGCTATATCACTGTCTTGAGCGGAACTGTCAACACAAACAGGAGAGATAACAAGTGATTCGAATTGTTTCACTATTGGCATTTATCTCTTTTGAAAGTTTTCATTGTCGACCTTGTAAATTTTTCTGGCTTTTGCGGTAGTTATCTTATTGTTCTCTAAATGATAGGTCATCTGACATTATTTTTTTTTTAC
>NW_027198223.1:0-37500 GCF_038502225.1 Cherax quadricarinatus
AAATTGGTGAGTGAGTTAGAGAAGACAAAATGTTACGTGATCATAGTAAAAGTATAGATAGTTTCAGTGATCTTCGTTATGATGATGTTTTGAGAGAATGTGTACAAAAAATGTGTGATCTTAGTGGTGGGGTTATAGAATTTGGTAAACGTCTTGATTGTGGTGATCTTAGATATTGGAGATATAACAGGTTGAAACAAGTAACTTCCTCTCGTTAAGTTAAATGAAGTAAAAGTGGGGTGTGACGTTGCTGATTGCCAAGTAAACACAGGATGGAGTGTGATGTCATGAGAGGTATCCCTATCTGTGCTGGTATATGTTGGTGGTAGTGAGGGGGGTTGTATTAGATATTGTATGGAGTTGGTGATTGTGATTTTTTGTGTGAATGTTTATAAAAATGAGTGTTTTCTGCGATCTTAGTGGTTTTGAGGTAAGTGAATATGGGTGTTTGTTGATGGTGGTTGTCTTAGATTTATGTGTGTACATGCTATGTTTTCAGTTGGTGGTGATCCTGTTGTAAGTGTTTCGGTGTTGTTTGGATATGTTCAAAGGTGTTTTTGTGAGTGTTCAAATGATTTATGAGTTTTTTTTTTTTTGTGCTCATGTTATATAATAGTCTGAGGTGAGTGGGATCGTCTTGGTTATACCGATTTGAGGGGATTTCTATAAAATGGGTGTTAGTTGGTGATGCTAAACTTAGTTTCTGGTGATTTTGACGGTGTTTTGGTAGTATTCAGTGGTGATTTGAGGGTGTTCGAATGATATTTTTGGAGTATTCAATGGTAATTGTCGGTGTTTTTGGTGGTGTTCAAAGTAAAAGTGAGTTGTCTGTGTGTGGGTGTGTTTGTGTTAGTTTTGGTAAAATGTCTCATGTCATAAGTGTATGAGTTAGTTTTTGTGATAATGATGTAAAGTCTGGAGACTGAGGGAGTAGTATGGTGGATGAGTTGTAATTTAATGAAATATGTAAGTGTAAATAAATTAGAGATGACAAATCTTATTTGGGAGTATTCAAAATGATATTTTGGAAGTGCTTCAGTGTTGTTTGGAAATGTTCAAAGGTGTTTATGTGAGTATTCAAATGATTTATGAGAGTGTTCGAAGTAATCTTGGGGTTGTTCTGTAGTGAGATGATAAAGGTTGTGAATGAGAGAATATTTCTTAAGAGATATTGAGAAAAGGTGGTCTCAAATGATGATGTATGAGAGTGTTTTGAAGGTGTTCACAGTAAAGTGAGGTGTGTGTGTGTGTGTGTGTGTGTGTGTGTGTGTGTGTGTGTGTGTGTGTGTGTGTGTGTGTGTGTGTGTGTGTCTGTATGTCTGTGTGTATGTGTTAGGTGGTCATAGAGTTTTGTGAATATCTTGGTTACAGTGATTTTAGTAGATTTGAGATGGGTGATGAGATGCATTTGTGGATGTGAAATGTGATTTTTGTGTGTGTTCAGAGGAGGTGTGTTGGGAGATGGGTGAGTGGATGTGAAGAAATGTGGGTGAGATGGAGAGGGGTATGGGGAGGGTTGTATTAGAAATTTAATGAAATATGGGGAGGGGATTTTACTGAAAATAAAGGTAATATGTGAATATTTTAAAAAGAAATTATAGAAGTGAAAAGTTATGATATATTGGAAAAGAATGGAGGGTGTAGAAACATGTCGCAGTAGTTGGGTAGTGAGATGATTAGTTGTGGTGAGTATATTATCAATTTATGTGGATACAAGGAGATGGGTATGGAGAGGATTTTATTAGAATTTTAGTAATGTAGGGAGGAATGTGTATTACATTTTAAGATTCAATAAAAAAGAAGGGGAAAAATTTGTATCGAAAAAATTGTGAATAAATTGGTAAGTGATGAGGGTTGTGGGTATTATTGTCGAACTAGAGATATCGAAAAAGATGTTATAAGTGGGTTGTTGTTGTGACTTTTTCTGATAAAATTAGTTAAAACGAGAAAAAATTGTTGGTTGTGGGGTGTTGTGGGTTGTGGGTGTTGTGGGTTGTGGGTTTTAGAGATCGCCAAACTAGAGATATCGAAAAAGATGTTATAAGTGGGTTGTTGTGGGTGATGTGGGTTGTGGGTGTTGTGGGTTGTGGGTGTTGTGGGATGTGGGTGTTGTGGGATGTGGGTATTGTTGTCGAACTAGAGATATCGAAAAAGATGTTATAAGTGGGTTGTTGTTGTGACTTTTTCTGATGAAATTAGTTAAAACGAGAAAAATTGTGTGTTGTGAGTGTTGTGGGTTGTGGGTGTTGTTGTCGAACTAGAGATACCGAAAAGATGTTATAAGTTGTGGCTTGTTGTTGTTTGTGTTGTGGGGCGTGGGTGATGTGGGTTGTGGGTGTTGTGGGGTGTGGGTGATGTGGGTTGTGGGTGTTGTGGGTTGTGGTTGATGTTGTCGAACTAGAGATACCGAAAAGTGGTTATAAGTTGTGGGTTGTTGTTGTGACTTTTTCTGATGAAATTAGTTAAAACGAGAAAAAAGTGTTTTAGTAGTATTCAGTGGTGTATTTGGGAGTACTCAAATGGTGTTTGAGACTATTCAAAGGTGTTTTTGAAGGTGTTCAAATGATGTGCAAGAGTATTTATGAAGGTGTTCTGGGAGTATTCAGTGGTGATTTGGGGGTATTCGAATGATGTTTTTGGAGTATTCAAAGGTAAATGATGGTGTTTTTGGTGTTGTTCAAAGTAAAGTGTCTGAGTTAGTTTTTGTGATACTGTTGTAAAAATCTGGAGAATGAGGGAGGAGTTTTGGGGGATGAGTTGTAATTTAATGAAATATGTAAGTGTAGATAAATTAGAGTTGATAAATCTTATTTGGGAGTATTCAAAATGTTGTCTTGGGAATGTTTTAGTGTTGTTTGGAAATGTTTCCTGTTTTTTTTTGCACTCATGTTATATCTTAGTTGGAGGTGAGTGTACTCATAGAAATTGGTAATCGTCTTGGTTATAGTGATTTGAGGGAATTTGTGTGAAAATGGGTGTTAGTCTGTTATGTTGATCTTAGTTTATGGTGATTTTGGTGGTGTTTTGACTGTATTCAGTGGTGTTTTAGTAGTATTCAGTGGTGTATTTGGGAGTACTCAAAATGATATTTTGGAAGTGTTTCAGTGTTGTTTGGAAATGTTCAAAGGTATTTTTGTGAGTATTCAAATGATTTATGAGAGTGTTTTGAAGGTGTTCAAAGTAAAGTGAGGTGTGTGTGCTTAACTTCGTAATATGTAAAATTGTGACTAGTGAATTTATCGAAAAGTGGTTATAAGTTGTAAGTGTTGTGGTGACTTTTTCTGATGATGTGTGTGGGGTCATCACGTGACGTCACTGACATAGGGGAAAGTCGACAAGATTCAGCCTGTGTGCGGGGTCATCACGTGACGTCACTGACATAGGGAGAAGTCGACAAGATTCAGCTTGTATGTGTGAGGTCATCATGTGACGTCACTGACCGCCGAGTGAACACAGGTGGGGTGACGTCACACTTGTTTAGACGTGTAGTAAGAGAAAGTACCATGCCCCATAGGAGAAGTTCATTTGAATGCTTACCCTGAGAGGGGGGAATCCAGAAACTTGATCCAAGGAGATGGAGATCATAAGAAATTCAAAAAAAATGAAAAAATCGAAAAAAAAATTCGGGGAGCGGTGGCGATCCGGACGACGCTGCAGAAGGCTCTGCAGAAGGCGCGGGCGGGCGCGAGGACGCGGGCGGGCGGGCGGGTGCGTGTGTGGGGGTTGTGGGTGGGGTCGTTGGTGGGGGTCGTTGGTGGGGGTCGTGGGTGGGGTCGTTGTTGGGGGGGTCTCGAGGGCGAGGTGGTCTCGAGGGCGAGGTCGTCTCGAGGGTGAGGTGGTCTCGAGGGCGAGGTCAAGGTCATTAGCATAAAGGTGTGAAAAGGAGTCTGCTCAGAGGAGACCGTACCGTGGAGACCGTACCGTGGGGGACCGCTCTGTAGAAGAGACGCTCAGGAAATGGACCGCTCTGTAGAAATCATCACTACTCTATATATATATATACATATATACACATATATACATATATATACACATATATATATAATGTGTATATATGTATATATATATGTGTATATATGTATATATATATATATAATATATATATATATATTTTATATATATATATATATTATATATATATATATATATATATATATATATATATATATATATATATATATATATATATATATATGTA
This sequence comes from Cherax quadricarinatus, assembly GCF_038502225.1. Taxonomy (NCBI): domain Eukaryota; kingdom Metazoa; phylum Arthropoda; class Malacostraca; order Decapoda; family Parastacidae; genus Cherax; species Cherax quadricarinatus. The sequence goes on from NW_027198223.1 coordinate 4,199, forward strand.
TTTGTGTGTATATATATTTATATATATATATATATATATATATATATATATATATATATATATATATATATATATATATATATATATATATATATATATATATATATGTACGTATATATATACATATATTATTGTACCCACGGAACAAGTGGTATTGATCAATAACAACTCTGCACTAGCCAAGGAGTCGAACCCATGCTGTTTTGGCCCACCTCATGGTGAGAGAAAACGCATGACACTTTAGAACACTAGACCACATAATCCTTAACAATGGTGTATCCAGCCAAGCTAGATGTTGTACCCACCATCAAAGGACATGCGGTGGTGTGGACGCCTCTGAGCTAATTTCATTCTACTCCCTGTTTGTGTACTAGCTCAACAAGTAATATATTATATTATTGTACCCACAGAACAAGTGATATTGTTGGGTTATGTCCCTGTACTTGCTAATCTTGTACTCCTCCCTGTGATCAGCAGCTCCTACCTGCCGCCAGACACTGTGATAGTTGTATTTGTCAGCTAGTGTTGACATACAAGCTTGCCATTCTTTCAAGGATAGATGGTCATCCCATTGGGGCTGTTTACTGGGTTGTGGGTGTTGTTGGCTGCTAGTGATCGGGGCTCTTTCACGGCTGGGCATCCAGCTGTAGCAAGGGTTCTCTTTATGATGTCGTTGACTTCACTGTGTCTTGGTTTTGGAAGAGTTAAAACCATGTAGACCACATTGGTCAGCTTGTGCAGCGGTGCAAATACATGTATATTCCATGTGAATTGGGGCAGCAAGGTGCAGAGCCATTGCAATACAGAGGATCTTAGGGTCGAGGCGTGTTCGCATCGCCAAAATAGGAACTGTTTGGAGGAAGTCCCCGGAGTGAAGTGTACTCACAGCTTAGAGAGAGGCAGTCTCCCTGTCTGATGTTACAGCCCTAAGCATGTTTGCAAGCACCTTTTCAGTGATCGGGCCATCCCAATTTGACTATAGGCCAGTGCTGCACTAGGTTTTGGTGCAGGAGCAGCAAGAGTCTCCCGTTCAGTGAGAACACTGGCGTAGCTAGAGTTCTGTATTCTTGCTGAGTCACTGAGGTCGTCCGGAAGAATTTGTTTTATTAATTCATTTGATGCTATGGAAGAGGATAGGAAAGCAGGTAGGGCAATCTGGGAGGATTTGCCTACTCCCAGCCTCTCCCCCCCAAGCCTGACTGAAGTGAGGCTTGCAACCACTGTCCATCTTCGAGGGAAAGATTCAATACACTCTCTAGTGTGGTCTAAAGGCGAGAGTCATATTCCTTGAGTTTGGGCTGTAATTGACAGGCATCAGGTGAGTAGGTAGAAGGCATCATGTGTATCGTTTTCTTTCATCCTGCCTTCCATTGTCATGACGGCTGAGACTTTTTTCCTAGGATCAGATCAATATATATATATATATATATATATATATATATATATATATATATATATATATATATATATATATATATATATATATATATATATATATATATATATATATATATGTCGTGGCCAATAAGTAAAATTTATCAATTACCAACAACTCATTTAAAATTAAGTCCTTTCTAAAATTTTCTCATACGTTTAAGATATATTTTTCATTAATGTTAATGTAAAAATTAATAATTTTGTACCAAAAGAGCTTTAGAAAATTTACCTAACCTAACCTTATTATAACAAACGCAATTTAATTTAGCCTAATCCAACTAAATATATTTTAGATAAGTTTACAATAATTTAATAATAAACAAACACAATGAAATATATTTTATATCGTGACGTTCAGAATGATTTTTGCGAAATTATTGCATACACAAATTTTCGCTTGCCTTATTTGGCAAGAAGAGCATTGCTATTTAAGCCAAAATTGCTAGTTATACCTATTCGGCACGACATATAATGTGTGTGTGTGCGTGTGTGTGTGTGTGTGTGTGTGCATTTAACACGTCAGCCGTTTCCCACCAAGGCAGGGTGACCCAAAAATAGAAAAAAAAGGAAAAAAAACTTTCATCATCATTCAACACTTTCACCATCACTCATACATAATCACTGTCTCTGCAGAGGCGCTCAGATGCGACAGTTTAGAGTCCCTCCAAACTGCCAATATCCCAAACCCTTCCTGAAAAGTGCAGGCATTGTACTTCCCATTTCCAGGACTCAAGTCCGGCTAACCAGTTTCCTTGAATCCCTTCTCAAAATATTACCCTGATCACACTCCAACAGCTCGTCAGGTCCCAAAAACCATTCGTCTCCATTCACTCCTATCTAACACACTCACGCACACTAAGAACATAAGAACATAAGAAAGAAGGAACACTGCAACAGGGCTATTGACCCATGCAGAGCAGGTTCATGTGTCCCCCCGGATTAGACCAATGACCCCCCCCCCCGGATTAGCCCAATGACCCACCCAGTCTGGTCACCTCCACTCAAGGATGGAGCACTGCACCAGACCCAGCAGCACAAGCTAGTCAGGTCCAACTCACACCCACTCACACCCACTCATGTATTTATCTAACCTATTTTTAAAACTACACAACGTTTTAGCCTGAATAACTGTACTCGGGAGTTTGTTCCACTCATCCACAACTTTATTACCAAACCAGTGCTTCTACTTTCTGAATCTGAATTTTTCCAACTTGAAACCATTGCTGCGAGTCCTGTCTTGGCTGGAAATTTTCAGCACGCTATTTACATCCCCTTTATTTATTCCTGTTTTCTGTTTATGCACCTCGATCATATCCCCCCTAATTCTACGCCTTTCGAGAGAGTGCAGATTCAGGGCCCTCAGTCTATCCTCATAGGGAAGATTTCTGGTACATGGGATCATCTTTGTCATCCTCCTCTGTACGTTTTTCAGAGCATTTATATCCATTCTGTAATACGGTTACCAGAATTGAGCAGCATAGTCTAAATGAGGCCTAACCAAGGATATATAGAGTTGAAGAACAACCTGAGGACTTCTATTATTTATACTTCTAGATATGAAGCCAAGAATTCTGTTAACTTTATTCCGAACACTAATACACTCTTGTCTTGGTTTTAGATTACTGCTAACCAGAACTCCTAAATCCTTATCGCAATCAGTAGTATTAAGATCTACATTATTTAGTTTATATGTGGCATGGTTATTTAACTGTCCAACATTTAGAACTTTGCATTTGTCAATATTAAACTGCATCTGCCACTTCTCCGACCATTGCATCAGTCTATTCAAATCATCCTGTAGTGCTCTAGTGTCCTCATTAGAATGAATTGGACGGCCTATTTTGGTGTCATCAGCAAATTTGCATATGTCGCTATTTATTCCCTCATCTATGTCGTTTATGTAAATTGTGAACAACAACGGGCCCAACACTGACCCCTGAGAAACACCGCTTGTGACGTGCCCCCATTCTGATTTCTCCCCATTTATGCAAACTCTCTGCTGTCTATTTGTCAGCCATGCCTCTACCCAGGAAAAAAATTCTCCTCCTATTCCGTGTGCCTCAAGTTTCCTCAATAGCCTCTGGTGTGGAACTCTATCGAAAGCTTTACTGAAGTCCATATACACAATATCATATTCATTACCATGATCTACCTCCTCAAACACCTTAGTGAAAAAAGTTAGTAAATTCGTAAGACACGAACGTCCCTTTGTAAAACCGTGTTGACATCCATTAATTAATCTGTGCCTGTCAAGATGGCTACGAATTGCTTCGGCAATTATTGATTCCATAAATTTTCCCACTATGGAGGTAAGGCTTATTGGTCTATAGTCCAAAGCCAAGGACCTGTCACCTGCCTTGTAAATAGGTATTACATTTGCCATTTTCCACTTATCAGGCACTATGCCAGTTTGTAGTGATATGTTAAAAAGATTAGCCAAAGGTATGCTAAGTTCCTCTTTACATTCCTTGAACACCCTTGCAAACAGTTCATCAGGGCCTGGGGATTTGTTAGGTTTTAGTGTCTCTATTTGTCTGAGGACCATGTCACTAGTTACTGCAATCGTACAGTTTATTATCATCCTGTTCTACATAATCTATTATTTCAGGAATATTACTAGTATTTTCCTGGGTGAAAACTGAGAGGAAGTAGGTATTGAGATTTTCACACATATCTTTATCACTGTCAGTGATCTGACCAGAGTTACTCTTAAGTGGACCAATCTTGTCCCTAATCTTACTTCTGTATACCTGAAAGAACCCTTTTGGGTTAGTCTTTGAATCCCTTGCGACCAAACCTCCTTTACTCCCTCCCTCCAACCTTTTCAGGGATGACCCCTACCCTGCCTTCCTTTCACTTCAGATTTATACGCTCCCCAATTCATTCTACTTTGTTCTATTCTCTCTCGAAATGACCAAACCACCTCAACAGTCCCTCTTCAGCCCTCTGGCTAATACTTTTGGAAACTCCACACCTCCTCCTAATTTCCACACTTCAAATTTTCTGCATATTTACACCACACATTGCTCTTAGACAGGACATCTCCACTGCCTCCAGCCGCCCCCTCGCTGCAACATTTACAACCCATGCTTCACACCCATATAAGAGTGTTGGTACCATTATATTCTTGTACATTCTTTATCTGAATGGATAACTTTTTTTTGTCTCTACAGATTCCTCAACGCACCACTCATCTTTTTTCCTTCATCAGTTCTATGATTAACCTCATCCTTCATAAACCCATCTGCTGACACGTCAACTCCCAAATATCTGAAAACATTTACTTCTTCCATACTCCCTCTCTCCTATGTGATATCCAATTTTTCTTTATCTAAATCGTCTGATACCCTCATCACCTTACTCTTATCTATGTTCACTTGCAACTTTCTACCTTTACACACTCTCCCAAACTTGTCCACTAACCTCTGCAACTTTTCTTTAGAATCTCCCATGAGCACAGTATCATCAGAAAAAAGTAACTGTATCAACTCCCATTTTGTATTTAATTCCCCATAATTTAATCCCACCCCTCTCCCGAACATTTACTTCTTTTACAATTCCATTTATAAATATATTAAACAACCATGGTGACATTACACATCCCTGTCTAAGACCTACTTTTACCGGGAAGTAGTCTCCCTCTCTTCTACACACCCTAACCTGAGTCTCATAAAAGCTTTTTACAGCATTTAGTAACTTACTGCCTGTTTCATATACTTGCATCTTTTGCCACATTGCTCCCCTATCCACTCTATCATATGCCTTTTCTAAATCCACAAATGCAATGAAAACTTGATCTACACATTCCCTACCCACTCTGAAGCCTCCTGCTCATCCGCAATCCCATTCTCTGTCTTACCTCTGATTCTTTCAATATTATTATTATTATAATCAAAAAGAAGCGCTAAGCCACAAGGGCTAATTCTTTCAATAATAACCGTAACGTACACTTTTCCTGATATACTCAGCAAACTTATTTCCCTATAATTTTTACAATCTCTTTTGTCCCCCTTCCCTTTATATAAAAGAATTATACATGCTCTCTCTCAATCCTTAGGTACCTTCCCCTCTTCCATACATTTACTAAACAAAAATACCAACCATTCCAACATTATATCCCTTCTCCCTGCTTTTAACATTTCTGTCATGATCCCGTCAGTTGCAGCTGCTTTACCCCATTTCATTCTACGTAATGCCTCATGCACCTCCCCCACACTCACATCCTGTTCTTCTTCACTCCTAAAAGATGTTATACCTCCCTGGCCACTACATGATATTACTGCCTCCCTTTCTTCATCAACATTTAAAAGTTCCTCAAAATATTCCCACCATCTACCCAGTACCTCCAGCTCCCCATCTACTAACTCCTCTACTCTGTTTTAATTGACAAATCCAGTCGTTCCCTTGGCTTTCTTAACTTGTTTATCTCCTTCAAGTTTTTTTCTTATTCTCTGCAAAATTTCTTGACAGGGCCTCCCACACTCTATCATTTGCTCTCCTTTTGCACTCTCTCACAACTCTCTTCACCTTTCTTTTACTCTCTATACACACTATTGCAATAGACCTTAGAATTTGTAATATATTTGGCCCGAGTATAGGAGATGCTTAGTAACGAATATACCCATGGAAAATCAGAATAAGGATTTATATGATGGGGTGATGAAACGACTGAATTAAAATTTGTTTTTAATATAGTGTAATTTACGTAATATTCTTTAAGGTGTTTTAAAATGGTACCTTTACTTATAGTATAGAAATAACACTTGACATATTTATAATATATACCGCTTACAATTGCTTTCATTCTGACTGAATGGGTATTTTATGTTGTGTCGAATATGTAAAACTTGCGATCTTGGCTTAAATAGCAACGTTCATCTTGCCATATAAGACAAGTGAAAATTTGTGTATGCAATAATTTTGCAAAAATCATTCTGAACCTAACGAAAAAAATATATTTCACTGTGTTTGTTTAGTATTAAATTATTGTAAACTTATCTAAAATATATTTAGTTGGATTAGGCTAAAATAAATTGCGCTTGTTATAATAAGGTTAGGTAAGTTTTCTAAGATTCTTTTGGTGCAAAATTATAATTTTTTTCAATAGCATTAATGAAAAAAAATATCTTTAAACGTATAAGAGAAAATTTTTGAAAGGTCTTAATTTTAAATGAATTTTTGGTAATTGACGGGTTTTACATATCCGGCACGTGGGTATTTACATATTAAACTGATAAAGTTACATTGTCTCTCTAACCAGAGAGGATCCAAGCTTAATAATTGAAATCTCTTTAAACAGTGGCGAGATTTTACTTGGTGAGAGTTTTACAAATATTGTACTCTCAAGAAGCTGAGAGAATAATGTTATACTGCTGGATAACTTCTCAGTCAAAGTCAACAAGTAGAGAGGACCTTCTCCAGACTGAGGGAGGTGTTGTACTACCTAACCCACACCACTCACCCCTGACGTCAGCTGGCGTCAGGCGAGTAGTGCTGAGGTGACACCACTCACCCCTGACGTCAGCTGGTGTCAGGCGAGTAGTGCTGAGGTGACACCACTCACCCCTGACGTCAGCTGGCGTCAGGCGAGTAGTGCTGAGGTGACACCACTCACCCCTGACGTCAGCTGGCGTCAGGCGAGTAGTGCTGAGGTGACACCACTCACCCCTGACGTCAGCTGGCGTCAGGCGAGTAGTGCTGAGGTGACACCACTCACCCCTGACGTCAGCTGGCGTCAGGCGAGTAGTGCTGAGGTGACACCACTCACCCCTGACGTCAGCTGGCGTCAGGTGAGTAGTGCTGAGGTGACACCACTCACCCCTGACGTCAGCTGGCGTCAGGCGAGTAGTGCTGAGGTGACGCCACTCACCCCTGACGTCAGCTGGCGTCAGGCGAGTAGTGCTGAGGTGACACCACTCACCCCTGACGTCAGCTGGCGTCAGGCGAGTAGTGCTGAGGTGACACCACTCACCCCTGACGTCAGCTGGCGTCAGGCGAGTAGTGCTGAGGTGACACCACACCCCTGACGTCAGCTGGCGTCAGGCGAGTAGTGCTGAGGTGACACCACTCACCCCTGACGTCAGCTGGCGTCAGGCGAGTAGTGCTGAGGTGACACCACTCACCCCTGACGTCAGCTGGCGTCAGGCGAGTAGTGCTGAGGTGACACCACTCACCCCTGACGTCAGCTGGCGTCAGGCGAGTAGTGCTGAGGTGACACCACTCACCCCTGACGTCAGCTGGCGTCAGGCGAGTAGTGCTGAGGTGACACCACTTCCCCCTGACGTCAGCTGGCGTCAGGCGAGTAGTGCTGAGGTGACACCACTCACCCCTGACGTCAGCTGGCGTCAGGCGAGTAGTGCTGAGGTGACACCACATACATAAATTAGCCGCTACCCATGGTGAACCATCCATTTCCTTACCAAAATAATTCATCATATAAATGTACAAATATAATGAAAATGGGAAAGATGGAAATGAATATTTAATATTATAAAGCTGTTTACTCTCATTTTAGCTATTAACGACGGTAATCACAATGTAATATTACATAAATGAACAAAGATAACAATTATATTTCACAGAGCCGCATCTCGGTGTACCACACTCTGACTTCCTTATATCACTTCTGTTCTGTAAAAACCTCTTATAAGCGACTTTTTCACTTTTATCGCACACTTTACCTTAATTTATTATATATTTATTTATTTATTTTCCACAAGTCGGCTGTCTCCCACTGAGGTATGGAGATCTAATAAAGAAAAAACTCTCTCACCAATATTTTCTCTATCAATGTCTTGAGGAGTGTGGATACTACCCCACCACCACCATCCCTCAGTGCTGCCATTGTACTTCCCACCACCACCTCTCCCTCAGTGCTGCCATTGTACTTCCCAACACCACCTCTCCCTCAGTGCTGCCATTGTACTTCCCAACACCACCTCTCCCTCAGTGCTGCCATTGTACTTCCCACCACCACCTCTCCCTCAGTGCTGCCATTGTACTTCCCACCACCACCATCCCTCAGTGCTGCCATTGTACTTCCCACCACCACCATCCCTCAGTGCTGCCATTGTACTTCCCAACACCACCATCCCTCAGTGCTGCCATTGTACTTCCCAACACCACCATCCCTCAGTGCTGCCATTGTACTTCCCACCACCACCATCCCTCAGTGCTGCCATTGTACTTCCCAACACCACCATCCCTCAGTGCTGCCATTGTACTTCCCAACACCACCATCCCTCAGTGCTGCCATTGTACTTCCCAACACCACCATCCCTCAGTGCTGCCATTGTACTTCCCAACACCACCATCCCTCAGTGCTGCCATTGTACTTCCCACCACCACCTCTCCCTCAGTGCTGCCATTGTACTTCCCACCACCACCATCCCTCAGTGCTGCCATTGTACTTCCCACCACCACCATCCCTCAGTGTTGCCATTGTACTTCCCACCACCACCTCTCCCTCAGTGCTGCCATTGTACTTCCCACCACCACCATCCCTCAGTGCTGCCATTGTACTTCCCAACACCACCATCCCTCAGTGCTGCCATTGTACTTCCCACCACCACCATCCCTCAGTGCTGCCATTGTACTTCCCACCACCACCTCTCCCTCAGTGCTGCCATTGTACTTCCCAACACCACCTCTCCCTCAGTGCTGCCATTGTACTTCCCACCACCACCTCTCCCTCAGTGCTGCCATTGTACTTCCCAACACCACCTCTCCCTCAGTGCTGCCATTGTACTTCCCACCACCACCATCCCTCAGTGCTGCCATTGTACTTCCCACCACCACCTCTCCCTCAGTGCTGCCATTGTACTTCCCACCACCACCATCCCTCAGTGCTGCCATTGTACTTCCCACCACCACCTCTCCCTCAGTGCTGCCATTGTACTTCCCACCACCACCATCCCTCAGTGCTGCCATTGTACTTCCCACCACCACCTCTCCCTCAGTGCTGCCATTGTACTTCCCAACACCACCTCTCCCTCAGTGCTGCCATTGTACTCCCCACCACCACCTCTCCCTCAGTGCTGCCATTGTACTTCCCACCACCACCATCCCTCAGTGCTGCCATTGTACTTCCCACAACCACCTCTCCCTCAGTGCTGCCATTGTACTTCCCACCACCACCATCCCTCAGTGCTGCCATTGTACTCCCCACCACCACCTCTCCCTCAGTGCTGCCATTGTACTTCCCACCACCACCATCCCTCAGTGCTGCCATTGTACTTCCCACCACCACCATCCCTCAGTGCTGCCATTGTACTTCCCAACACCACCATCCCTCAGTGCTGCCATTGTACTTCCCAACACCACCATCCCTCAGTGCTGCCATTGTACTTCCCACCACCACCTCTCCCTCAGTGCTGCCATTGTACTTCCCACCACCACCATCCCTCAGTGCTGCCATTGTACTTCCCACCACCACCATCCCTCAGTGCTGCCATTGTACTTCCCACCACCACAATCCCTCAGTGCTGCCATTGTACTTCCCAACACCACCTCTCCCTCAGTGCTGCCATTGTACTTCCCAACACCACCTCTCCCTCAGTGCTGCCATTGTACTTCCCACCACCACCATCCCTCAGTGCTGCCATTGTACTTCCCAACACCACCTCTCCCTCAGTGCTGCCATTGTATTTCCCACCACCACCATCCCTCAGTGCTGCCATTGTACTTCCCAACACCACCTCTCCCTCAGTGCTGCCATTGTACTTCCCACCACCACCTCTCCCTCAGTGCTGCCATTGTACTTCCCACCACCACCATCCCTCAGTGCTGCCATTGTACTTCCCAACACCACCATCCCTCAGTGCTGCCATTGTACTTCCCACCACCACCATCCCTCAGTGCTGCCATTGTACTTCCCACCACCACCTCTCCCTCAATGCTGCCATTGTACTTCCCAACACCACCTCTCCCTCAGTGCTGCCATTGTACTTCCCACCACCACCTCTCCCTCAGTGCTGCCATTGTACTTCCCAACACCACCTCTCCCTCAGTGTTGCCATTGTACTTCCCACCACCACCATCCCTCAGTGCTGCCATTGTACTTCCCACCACCACCTCTCCCTCAGTGCTGCCATTGTACTTCCCACCACCACCATCCCTCAGTGCTGCCATTGTACTTCCCACCACCACCTCTCCCTCAGTGCTGCCATTGTACTTCCCACCACCACCATCCCTCAGTGCTGCCATTTTACTTCCCACCACCACCTCTCCCTCAGTGCTGCCATTGTACTTCCCAACACCACCTCTCCCTCAGTGCTGCCATTGTACTCCCCACCACCACCTCTCCCTCAGTGCTGCCATTGTACTTCCCACCACCACCATCCCTCAGTGCTGCCATTGTACTTCCCACCACCACCTCTCCCTCAGTGCTGCCATTGTACTTCCCACCACCACCATCCCTCAGTGCTGCCATTGTACTCCCCACCACCACCTCTCCCTCAGTGCTGCCATTGTACTTCCCACCACCACCATCCCTCAGTGCTGCCATTGTACTTCCCACCACCACCATCCCTCAGTGCTGCCATTGTACTTCCCAACACCACCATCACTCAGTGCTGCCATTGTACTTCCCAACACCACCATCCCTCAGTGCTGCCATTGTACTTCCCACCACCACCTCTCCCTCAGTGCTGCCATTGTACTTCCCACCACCACCATCCCTCAGTGCTGCCATTGTACTTCCCACCACCACCATCCCTCAGTGCTGCCATTGTACTTCCCACCACCACAATCCCTCAGTGCTGCCATTGTACTTCCCAACACCACCTCTCCCTCAGTGCTGCCATTGTACTTCCCAACACCACCTCTCCCTCAGTGCTGCCATTGTACTTCCCACCACCACCATCCCTCAGTGCTGCCATTGTACTTCCCAACACCACCTCTCCCTCAGTGCTGCCATTGTACTTCCCACCACCACCATCCCTCAGTGCTGCCATTGTACTTCCCAACACCACCTCTCCCTCAGTGCTGCCATTGTACTTCCCACCACCACCATCCCTCAGTGCTGCCATTGTACTTCCCAACACCACCATCCCTCAGTGCTGACAATGTACTTCCCACCACCACCATCCCTCAGTGCTGCCATTGTACTTCCCAACACCACCTCTCCCTACAGTGCTGCCATTGTACTTCCCACCACCACCATCCCTCAGTGCTGCCATTGTACTTCCCAACACCACCATCCCTCAGTGCTGCCATTGTACTTCCCAACACCACCTCTCCCTCAGTGCTGCCATTGTACTTCCCACCACCACCATCCCTCAGTGCTGCCATTGTACTTCCCAACACCACCATCCCTCAGTGCTGCCATTGTACTCCCCACCACCACCACCCCTCAGTGCTGCCATTGTACTTCCCACCACCACCATGCCTCAGTGCTGCCATTGTACTTCCCAACACCACCATCCCTCAGTGCTGCCATTGTACTTCCCACCACCACCATCCCTCAGTGCTGCCATTGTACTTCCCAACACCACCTCTCCCTCAGTGCTGCCATTGTACTTCCCAACACCACCTCTCCCTCAGTGCTGCCATTGTACTTCCCACCACCACCTCTCCCTCAGTGCTGCCATTGTACTTCCCACCACCACCTCTCCCTCAGTGCTGCCATTGTACTTCCCATTGTAACCACCACCATCCCTCAGTGCTGCCATTGTACTTCCCACCACCACCATCCCTCAGTGCTGCCATTGTACTTCCCACCACCACCATCCCTCAGTGCTGCCATTGTACTTCCCAACACCACCATCCCTCAGTGCTGCCATTGTACTTCCCACCACCACCATCCCTCAGTGCTGCCATTGTACTTCCCAACACCACCTCTCCCTCAGTGCTGCCATTGTACTTCCCACCACCACCATCCCTCAGTGCTGCCATTGTACTTCCCACCACCACCATCCCTCAGTGCTGCCATTGTACTTCCCACCACCACCATCCCTCAGTGCTGCCATTGTACTTCCCACCACCACCATCCCTCAGTGCTGCCATTGTACTTCCCACCACCACCTCTCCCTCAGTGCTGCCATTGTACTTCCCAACACCACCTCTCCCTCAGTGCTGCCATTGTACTTCCCACCACCACCTCTCCCTCAGTGCTGCCATTGTACTTCCCACCACCACCTCTCCCTCAGTGCTGCCATTGTACTTCCCACCACCACCTCTCCCTCAGTGCTGCCATTGTACTTCCCAACACCACCTCTCCCTCAGTGCTGCCATTGTACTTCCCACCACCACCTCTCCCTCAGTGCTGCCATTGTACTTCCCACCACCACCTCTCCCTCAGTGCTGCCATTGTACTTCCCACCACCACCATCCCTCAGTGCTGCCATTGTACTTCCCACCACCACCTCTCCCTCAGTGCTGCCATTGTACTTCCCACCACCACCTCTCCCTCAGTGCTGCCATTGTACTTCCCAACACCACCTCTCCCTCAGTGCTGCCATTGTACTTCCCACCACCACCTCTCCCTCAGTGCTGCCATTGTACTTCCCACCACCACCTCTCCCTCAGTGCTGCCATTGTACTTCCCAACACCACCATCCCTCAGTGCTGCCATTGTACTTCCCAACACCACCTCTCCCTCAGTGCTGCCATTGTACTTCCCACCACCACCATCCCTCAGTGCTGCCATTGTACTTCCCACCACCACCATCCCTCAGTGCTGCCATTGTACTTCCCAACACCACCATCCCTCAGTGCTGCCATTGTACTTCCCACCACCACCTCTCCCTCAGTGCTGCCATTGTACTTCCCACCACCACCTCTCCCTCAGTGCTGCCATTGTACTTCCCACCACCACCTCTCCCTCAGTGCTGCCATTGTACTTCCCACCACCACCATCCCTCAGTGCTGCCATTGTACTCCCCACCACCACCATCCCTCAGTGCTGCCATTGTACTTCCCACCACCACCATCCCTCAGTGCTGCCATTGTACTTCCCACCACCACCATCCCTCAGTGCTGCCATTGTACTTCCCAACACCACCTCTCCCTCAGTGCTGCCATTGTACTTCCCACCACCACCTCTCCCTCAGTGCTGCCATTGTACTTCCCACCACCACCTCTCCCTCAGTGCTGCCATTGTACTTCCCAACACCACCTCTCCCTCAGTGCTGCCATTGTACTTCCCAACACCACCTCTCCCTCAGTGCTGCCATTGTACTTCCCAACACCACCTCTCCCTCAGTGCTGCCATTGTACTTCCCAACACCACCTCTCCCTCAGTGCTGCCATTGTACTTCCCAACACCACCTCTCCCTCAGTGCTGCCATTGTACTTCCCTCCACCACCTCATCCCTCAGTGCTGCCATTGTACTTCCCACCACCACCTCTCCCTCAGTGCTGCCATTGTACTTCCCACCACCACCTCTCCCTCAGTGCTGCCATTGTACTTCCCAACACCACCTCTCCCTCAGTGCTGCCATTGTACTTCCCACCACCACCTCTCCCTCAGTGCTGCCATTGTACTTCCCACCACCACCTCTCCCTCAGTGCTGCCATTGTACTTCCTACCACCACCATCCCTCAGTGCTGCCATTGTACTTCCCACCACCACCATCCCTCAGTGCTGCCATTGTACTTCCCACCACCACCTCTCCCTCAGTGCTGCCATTGTACTTCCCACCACCACCTCTCCCTCAGTGCTGCCATTGTACTTCCCACCACCACCTCTCCCTCAGTGCTGCCATTGTACTTCCCACCACCACCTCTCCCTCAGTGCTGCCATTGTACTTCCCACCACCACCTCTCCCTCAGTGCTGCCATTGTACTTCCCACCACCACCTCTCCCTCAGTGCTGCCATTGTACTTCCCACCACCACCTCTCCCTCAGTGCTGCCATTGTACTTCCCACCACCACCTCTCCCTCAGTGCTGCCATTGTACTTCCCACCACCACCTCTCCCTCAGTGCTGCCATTGTACTTCCCACCACCACCTCTCCCTCAGTGCTGCCATTGTACTTCCCACCACCACCATCCCTCAGTGCTGCCATTGTACTTCCCACCACCACCTCTCCCTCAGTGCTGCCATTGTACTTCCCAACACCACCTCTCCCTCAGTGCTGCCATTGTACTTCCCAACACCACCTCTCCCTCAGTGCTGCCATTGTACTTCCCAACACCACCTCTCCCTCAGTGCTGCCATTGTACTTCCCAACACCACCTCTCCCTCAGTGCTGCCATTGTACTTCCCAACACCACCATCCCTCAGTGCTGCCATTGTACTTCCCACCACCACCATCCCTCAGTGCTGCCATTGTACTTCCCACCACCACCTCTCCCTCAGTGCTGCCATTGTACTTCCCCACCACCTCTCCCTCACATTGTACTTCTCCCTCAGTGCTGCCATTGTACTTCCCACCACCACCTCTCCCTCAGTGCTGCCATTGTACTTCCCACCACCACCTCTCCCTCAGTGCTGCCATTGTACTTCCCACCACCACCTCTCCCTCAGTGCTGCCATTGTACTTCCCACCACCACCTCTCCCTCAGTGCTGCCATTGTACTTCCCACCACCACCTCTCCCTCAGTGCTGCCATTGTACTTCCCACCACCACCTCTCCCTCAGTGCTGCCATTGTACTTCCCACCACCACCTCTCCCTCAGTGCTGCCATTGTACTTCCCAACACCACCTCTCCCTCAGTGCTGCCATTGTACTTCCCACCACCACCTCTCCCTCAGTGCTGCCATTGTACTTCCCACCACCACCTCTCCCTCAGTGCTGCCATTGTACTTCCCAACACCACCTCTCCCTCAGTGCTGCCATTGTACTTCCCACCACCACCTCTCCCTCAGTGCTGCCATTGTACTTCCCAACACCACCTCTCCCTCAGTGCTGCCATTGTACTTCCCAACACCACCTCTCCCTCAGTGCTGCCATTGTACTTCCCAACACCACCTCTCCCTCAGTGCTGCCATTGTACTTCCCACCACCACCTCTCCCTCAGTGCTGCCATTGTACTTCCCAACACCACCTCTCCCTCAGTGCTGCCATTGTACTTCCCACCACCACCTCTCCCTCAGTGCTGCCATTGTACTTCCCACCACCACCTCTCCCTCAGTGCTGCCATTGTACTTCCCACCACCACCTCTCCCTCAGTGCTGCCATTGTACTTCCCACCACCACCTCTCCCTCAGTGCTGCCATTGTACTTCCGAACACCACCATCCCTCAGTGCTGCCACTGTACTTCCCAACACCACCTGTCCCTCAGTGCTGCCATTGTACTTCCCAACACCACCTCTCCCTCAGTGCTGCCATTGTACTTCCCACCACCACCTCTCCCTCAGTGCTGCCATTGTACTTCCCACCACCACCTCTCCCTCAGTGCTGCCATTGTACTTCCCACCACCACCTCTCCCTCAGTGCTGCCATTGTACTTCCCACCACCACCTCTCCCTCAGTGCTGCCATTGTACTTCCCACCACCACCTCTCCCTCAGTGCTGCCATTGTACTTCCCAACACCACCTCTCCCTCAGTGCTGCCATTGTACTTCCCACCACCACCTCTCCCTCAGTGCTGCCATTGTACTTCCCACCACCACCTCTCCCTCAGTGCTGCCATTGTACTTCCCAACACCACCTCTCCCTCAGTGCTGCCATTGTACTTCCCACCACCACCTCTCCCTCAGTGCTGCCATTGTACTTCCCACCACCACCTCTCCCTCAGTGCTGCCATTGTACTTCCCAACACCACCATCCCTCAGTGCTGCCATTGTACTTCCCACCACCACCTCTCCCTCAGTGCTGCCATTGTACTTCCCACCACCACCATCCCTCAGTGCTGCCATTGTACTTCCCAACACCACCTCTCCCTCAGTGCTGCCATTGAACTTCCCAACACCACCATCCCTCAGTGCTGGCATTGTACTTCCCAACACCACCATCCCTCAGTGCTGCCATTATACTTCCCAACACCACCATCCCTCAGTGCTGCCATTGTACTTCCCACCACCACCTCTGTCTCAGTGCTGCCATTGTACTTCCCAACACCACCATCCCTCAGTGCTGCCATTGTACTTCCCAACACCACCATCCCTCAGTGCTGCCATTGTACTTCCCAACACCACCTCCCCCTCAGTGCTGCCATTGTACTTCCCAACACCACCTCTCCCTCAGTGCTGCCATTGTACTTCCCAACACCACCATCCCTCAGTGCTGCCATTGTACTTCCCAACACCACCTCTCCCTCAGTGCTGCCATTGTACTTCCCAACACCACCTCTCCCTCAGTGCTGCCATTGTACTTCCCAACACCACCTCTCCCTCAGTGCTGCCATTGTACTTCCCACCACCACCTCTCCCTCAGTGCTGCCATTGTACTTCCCACCACCACCTCTCCCTCAGTGCTGCCATTGTACTTCCCACCACCACCTCTCCCTCAGTGCTGCCATTGTACTTCCCAACACCACCTCTCCCTCAGTGCTGCCATTGTACTTCCCACCACCACCTCTCCCTCAGTGCTGCCATTGTACTTCCCACCACCACCTCTCCCTCAGTGCTGCCATTGTACTTCCCACCACCACCTCTCCCTCAGTGCTGCCATTGTACTTCCCAACACCACCTCTCCCTCAGTGCTGCCATTGTACTTCCCAACACCACCTCTCCCTCAGTGCTGCCATTGTACTTCCCACCACCACCTCTCCCTCAGTGCTGCCATTGTACTTCCCACCACCACCTCTCCCTCAGTGCTGCCATTGTACTTCCCAACACCACCATCCCTCAGTGCTGCCATTGTACTTCCCAACACCACCTCTCCCTCAGTGCTGCCATTGTACTTACCAACACCACCATAACTCAGTGCTGCCATTGTACTTCCCAACACCACCATCTCCTCGTGCTGCCATTGTACTTCACCACCATCCCTCAGTGCTGCCATTGTACTTCTCCCTCAGTGCTGCCATTGTACTTCCCACCACCAACATCCCTCAGTGCTGCCATTGTACTTCCCACCACCACCTCTCCCTCAGTGCTGCCATTGTACTTCACAACACCACCATCCCTCAGTGCTGCCATTGTACTTCCCACCACCACCATCCCTCAGTGCTGCCATTGTACTTCCCAACACCACCTCTCCCTCAGTGCTGCCATTGTACTTCCCACCACCACCATCCCTCAGTGCTGCCATTGTACTTCCCACCACCACCTCTCCCTCAGTGCTGCCATTGTACTTCCCACCACCACCTCTCCCTCAGTGCTGCCATTGTACTTCCCACCACCACCTCTCCCTCAGTGCTGCCATTGTACTTCCCACCACCACCTCTCCCTCAGTGCTGCCATTGTACTTCCCACCACCACCATCCCTCAGTGCTGCCATTGTACTTCCCACCACCACCTCTCCCTCAGTGCTGCCATTGTACTTCCCACCACCACCTCTCCCTCAGTGCTGCCATTGTACTTCCCACCACCACCTCTCCCTCAGTGCTGCCATTGTACTTCCCAACACCACCTCTCCCTCAGTGCTGCCATTGTACTTCCCAACACCACCTCTCCCTCAGTGCTGCCATTGTACTTCCCAACACCACCTCTCCCTCAGTGCTGCCATTGTACTTCCCACCACCACCTCTCCCTCAGTGCTGCCATTGTACTTCCCACCACCACCTCTCCCTCAGTGCTGCCATTGTACTTCCCACCACCACCTCTCCCTCAGTGCTGCCATTGTACTTCCCAACACCACCTCTCCCTCAGTGCTGCCATTGTACTTCCCACCACCACTATCCCTCAGTGCTGCCATTGTACTTCCCACCACCACCATCCCTCAGTGCTGCCATTGTACTTCCCACCACCACCTCTCCCTCAGTGCTGCCATTGTACTTCCCACCACCACCATCCCTCAGTGCTGCCATTGTACTTCCCACCACCACCATCCCTCAGTGCTGCCATTGTACTTCCCACCACCACCTCTCCCTCAGTGCTGCCATTGTACTTCCCACCACCACCTCTCCCTCAGTGCTGCCATTGTACTTCCCACCACCACCTCTCCCTCAGTGCTGCCATTGTACTTCCCAACACCACCTCTCCCTCAGTGCTGCCATTGTACTTCCCAACACCACCTCTCCCTCAGTGCTGCCATTGTACTTCCCACCACCACCTCTCCCTCAGTGCTGCCATTGTACTTCCCAACACCACCTCTCCCTCAGTGCTGCCATTGTACTTCCCAACACCACCATCCCTCAGTGCTGCCATTGTACTTCCCAACACCACCTCTCCCTCAGTGCTGCCATTGTACTTCCCACCACCACCTCTCCCTCAGTGCTGCCATTGTACTTCCCACCACCACCTCTCCCTCAGTGCTGCCATTGTACTTCCCACCACCACCTCTCCCTCAGTGCTGCCATTGTACTTCCCAACACCACCTCTCCCTCAGTGCTGCCATTGTACTTCCCAACACCACCTCTCCCTCAGTGCTGCCATTGTACTTCCCAACACCACCATCCCTCAGTGCTGCCATTGTACTTCCCACCACCACCTCTCCCTCAGTGCTGCCATTGTACTTCCCAACACCACCTCTCCCTCAGTGCTGCCATTGTACTTCCCAACACCACCTCTCCCTCAGTGCTGCCATTGTACTTCCCAACACCACCTCTCCCTCAGTGCTGCCATTGTACTTCCCAACACCACCTCTCCCTCAGTGCTGCCATTGTACTTCCCACCACCACCTCTCCCTCAGTGCTGCCATTGTACTTCCCAACACCACCATCCCTCAGTGCTGCCATTGTACTTCCCACCACCAATTCTCCCTCAGTGCTGCCATTGTACTTCCCACCACCACCATTCCTCAGTGCTGCCATTGTACTTCCCAACACCACCTCTCCCTCAGTGCTGCCATTGTACTTCCCAACACCACCTCTCCCTCAGTGCTGCCATTGTACTTCCCACCACCACCTCTCCCTCAGTGCTGCCATTGTACTTCCCACCACCACCTCTCCCTCAGTGCTGCCATTGTACTTCCCACCACCACCTCTCCCTCAGTGCTGCCATTGTACTTCCCAACACCACCTCTCCCTCAGTGCTGCCATTGTATTTCCCAACACCACCATCCCTCAGTGCTGCCATTGTACTTCCCAACACCACCTCTCCCTCAGTGCTGCCATTGTACTTCCCAACACCACCTCTCCCTCAGTGCTGCCATTGTACTTTCCAACACCACCTCTCCCTCAGTGCTGCCATTGTACTTCCCAACACCACCATCCCTCAGTGCTGCCATTGTACTTCCCAACACCACCATCCCTCAGTGCTGCCATTGTACTTCCCACCACCACCTCTCCCTCAGTGCTGCCATTGTACTTCCCAACACCACCATCCCTCAGTGCTGCCATTGTACTTCCCAACACCACCATCCCTCAGTGCTGCCATTGTACTTCCCAACACCACCTCCCCCTCAGTGCTGCCATTGTACTTCCCAACACCACCTCTCCCTCAGTGCTGCCATTGTACTTCCCAACACCACCATCCCTCAGTGCTGCCATTGTACTTCCCAACACCACCTCTCCCTCAGTGCTGCCATTGTACTTCCCAACACCACCTCTCCCTCAGTGCTGCCATTGTACTTCCCAACACCACCTCTCCCTCAGTGCTGCCATTGTACTTCCCACCACCACCTCTCCCTCAGTGCTGCCATTGTACTTCCCACCACCACCTCTCCCTCAGTGCTGCCATTGTACTTCCCACCACCACCTCTCCCTCAGAGTGCTGCCATTGTACTTCCCAACAGCACCATCCCTCAGTGCTGCCATTGTACTTCCCACCACCACCTCTCCCTCAGAGTGCTGCCATTGTACTTCCCACCACCACCTCTCCCTCAGTGCTGCCATTGTACTTCCCACCACCACCTCTCCCTCAGTGCTGCCATTGTACTTCCCAACACCACCATCCCTCAGTGCTGCCATTGTACTTCCCAACACCACCATCCCTCAGTGCTGCCATTGTACTTCCCACCACCACCATCCCTCAGTGCTGCCATTGTACTTCCCACTACCACCTCTCCCTCAGTGCTGCCATTGTACTTCCCACCACCACCATCCCTCAGTGCTGCCATTGTACTTCCCAACACCACCATCCCTCAGTGCTGCCATTGTACTTCCCAACACCACCATCCCTCAGTGCTGCCATTGTACTTCCCAACACCACCATCCCTCAGTGCTGCCATTGTACTTCCCACCACCACCTCTCCCTCAGTGCTGCCATTGTACTTCCCACCACCACCATCCCTCAGTGCTGCCATTGTAGTTCCCAACACCACCATCCCTCAGTGCTGCCATTGTACTTCCCAACACCACCATCCCTCAGTGCTGCCATTGTACTTACCAACACCACCATAACTCAGTGCTGCCATTGTACTTCCCAACACCACCATCCCTCAGTGCTGCGATTGTACTTCCCAACACCACCATCCCTCAGTGCTGCCATTGTACTTCCCAACACCACCATCCCTCAGTGCTGCCATTGTACTTCCCACCACCACCATCCCTCAGTGCTGCCATTGTACTTCCCACCACCACCATCCCTCAGTGCTGCCATTGTACTTCCCACCACCACCTCTCCCTCAGTGCTACCAATGTACTTCCCACCACCACCATCCCTCAGTGCTGCCATTGTACTTCCCACCACCACCATCCCTCAGTGCTGTCATTGTACTTCCCAACACCACCTCTCCCTCAGTGCTGCCATTGTACTTCCCACCACCACCATCCCTCAGTGCTGCCATTGTACTTCCCACCACCACTATCCCTCAGTGCTGCCATTGTACTTCCCACCACCACCATCCCTCAGTGCTGCCATTGTACTTCCCACCACCACCTCTCCCTCAGTGCTGCCATTGTACTTCCCACCACCACCATCCCTCAGTGCTGCCATTGTACTTCCCACCACCACCATCCCTCAGTGCTGTCACTGTACTTCCCACCACCACCTCTCCCTCAGTGCTGCCATTGTACTTCCCACCACCACCATCCCTCAGTGCTGCCATTGTACTTCCCACCAAAACCTCTCCCTCAGTGCTGCCATTGTACTTCCCAACACCACCATCCCTCAGTGCTGCCATTGTACTTCCCAACACCACCTCTCCCTCAGTGCTGCCATTGTACTTCCCAACACCACCTCTCCCTCAGTGCTGCCATTGTACTTCCCACCACCACCTCTCCCTCAGTGCTGCCATTGTACTTCCCACCACCACCTCTCCCTCAGTGCTGCCATTGTACTTCCCACCACCACCTCTCCCTCAGTGCTGCCATTGTACTTCCCAACACCACCTCTCCCTCAGTGCTGCCATTGTACTTCCCACCACCACTATCCCTCAGTGCTGCCATTGTACTTCCCACCACCACCATCCCTCAGTGCTGCCATTGTACTTCCCACCACCACCTCTCCCTCAGTGCTGCCATTGTACTTCCCACCACCACCATCCCTCAGTGCTGCCATTGTACTTCCCACCACCACCATCCCTCAGTGCTGCCACTGTACTTCCCACCACCACCTCTCCCTCAGTGCTGCCATTGTACTTCCCACCACCACCATCCCTCAGTGCTGCCATTGTACTTCCCACCACCACCTCTCCCTCAGTGCTGCCATTGTACTTCCCAACACCACCTCTCCCTCAGTGCTGCCATTGTACTTCCCAACACCACCTCTCCCTCAGTGCTGCCATTGTACTTCCCAACACCACCATCCCTCAGTTCTGCCATTGTACTTCCCAACACCACCTCTCCCTCAGTGCTGCCATTGTACTTCCCACCACCACCTCTCCCTCAGTGCTGCCATTGTACTTCCCACCACCACCTCTCCCTCAGTGCTGCCATTGTACTTCCCACCAGCACCTCTCCCTCAGTGCTGCCATTGTACTTCCCAACCACCACCTCTCCCTCAGTGCTGCCATTGTACTTCCCACCACCACCTCTCCCTCAGTGCTGCCATTGTACTTCCCACCACCACCTCTCCCTCAGTGCTGCCATTGTACTTCCCACCACCACCTCTCCCTCAGTGCTGCCATTGTACTTCCCAACACCACCTCTCCCTCAGTGCTGCCATTGTACTTCCCAACACCACCTCTCCCTCAGTGCTGCCATTGTACTTCCCAACACCACCATCCCTCAGTGCTGCCATTGTACTTCCCACCACCACCTCTCCCTCAGTGCTGCCATTGTACTTCCCAACACCACCTCTCCCTCAGTGCTGCCATTGTACTTCCCAACACCACCTCTCCCTCAGTGCTGCCATTGTACTTCCCAACACCACCTCTCCCTCAGTGCTGCCATTGTACTTCCCAACACCACCTCTCCCTCAGTGCTGCCATTGTACTTCCCACCACCACCTCTCCCTCAGTGCTGCCATTGTACTTCCCAACACCACCATCCCTCAGTGCTGCCATTGTACTTCCCACCACCAATTCTCCCTCAGTGCTGCCATTGTACTTCCCACCACCACCATTCCTCAGTGCTGCCATTGTACTTCCCAACACCACCTCTCCCTCAGTGCTGCCATTGTACTTCCCAACACCACCTCTCCCTCAGTGCTGCCATTGTACTCCCCACCACCACCTCTCCCTCAGTGCTGCCATTGTACTTCCCACCACCACCTCTCCCTCAGTGCTGCCATTGTACTTCCCACCACCACCTCTCCCTCAGTGCTGCCATTGTACTTCCCAACACCACCTCTCCCTCAGTGCTGCCATTGTATTTCCCAACACCACCATCCCTCAGTGCTGCCATTGTACTTCCCAACACCACCTCTCCCTCAGTGCTGCCATTGTACTTCCCAACACCACCTCTCCCTCAGTGCTGCCATTGTACTTTCCAACACCACCTCTCCCTCAGTGCTGCCATTGTACTTCCCAACACCACCATCCCTCAGTGCTGCCATTGTACTTCCCAACACCACCATCCCTCAGTGCTGCCATTGTACTTCCCACCACCACCTCTCCCTCAGTGCTGCCATTGTACTTCCCAACACCACCATCCCTCAGTGCTGCCATTGTACTTCCCAACACCACCATCCCTCAGTGCTGCCATTGTACTTCCCAACACCACCTCCCCCTCAGTGCTGCCATTGTACTTCCCAACACCACCTCTCCCTCAGTGCTGCCATTGTACTTCCCAACACCACCATCCCTCAGTGCTGCCATTGTACTTCCCAACACCACCTCTCCCTCAGTGCTGCCATTGTACTTCCCAACACCACCTCTCCCTCAGTGCTGCCATTGTACTTCCCAACACCACCTCTCCCTCAGTGCTGCCATTGTACTTCCCACCACCACCTCTCCCTCAGTGCTGCCATTGTACTTCCCACCACCACCTCTCCCTCAGTGCTGCCATTGTACTTCCCACCACCACCTCTCCCTCAGAGTGCTGCCATTGTACTTCCCAACAGCACCATCCCTCAGTGCTGCCATTGTACTTCCCACCACCACCTCTCCCTCAGAGTGCTGCCATTGTACTTCCCACCACCACCTCTCCCTCAGTGCTGCCATTGTACTTCCCACCACCACCTCTCCCTCAGTGCTGCCATTGTACTTCCCAACACCACCATCCCTCAGTGCTGCCATTGTACTTCCCAACACCACCATCCCTCAGTGCTGCCATTGTACTTCCCACCACCACCATCCCTCAGTGCTGCCATTGTACTTCCCACTACCACCTCTCCCTCAGTGCTGCCATTGTACTTCCCACCACCACCATCCCTCAGTGCTGCCATTGTACTTCCCAACACCACCATCCCTCAGTGCTGCCATTGTACTTCCCAACACCACTATCCCTCAGTGCTGCCATTGTACTTACCAACACCACCATCCCTCAGTGCTGCCATTGTACTTCCCAACACCACTATCCCTCAGTGCTGCCATTGTACTTCCCAACACCACCATCCCTCAGTGCTGCCATTGTACTTCCCAACACCACTATCCCTCAGTGCTGCCATTGTATTTCCCAACACCACCATCCCTCAGTGCTGCGATTGTACTTCCCAACTCCACCATCCCTCAGTGCTGCCGTTGTACTTCCCAACACCACCATCCCTCAGTGCTGCCATTGTACTTCCCACCACCACCATCCCTCAGTGCTGTCATTGCACTTCCCACCACCACCTCTCCCTCAGTGCTGCCATTGTACTTCCCAACACCACCATCCCTCAGTGCTGCCATTGTACTTCCCACCACCACCATCCCTCAGTGCTGCCATTGTACTTCCCAACACCACCATCCCTCAGTGCTGCCATTGTACTTCCCAACACCACCATCCCTCAGTGCTGCCATTGTACTTACCAACACCACCATCCCTCAGTGCTGCCATTGTACTTCCCAACTTCACCATCCCTCAGTGCTGCGATTGTACTTCCCAACACCACCATCCCTCAGTGCTGCCATTGTACTTCCCAACACCACCATCCCTCAGTGCTGCCATTGTACTTCCCACCACCACCTCTCCCTCAGTGCTGCCATTGTACTTCCCACCACCACCTCTCCCTCAGTGCTGTCATTGTACTTCCCAACACCACCATTCCTCAGTGCTGCCATTGTACTTCCCAACACCACCATCCCTCAGAGTGCTGCCATTGTACTTCCCAACACCACCATCCCTCAGAGTGCAAACACTGTACTTCCCACCACCATCATCCTTCAGAGTCCAGACACTGTACTTCCCACCACAAACACCCTTCAAAGTGCAGACATTGTACCTCCCTCCACAGCATCCTTCAGAGTGCAGACACTGTACATCCGACCACCACCATACTTCAGACTGCAGACTGTACTTCTCACCACCACCATCCTTCAAAGTGCAGACACTGTACTTCCCACCATCACTGTTGAGAATTTTTTGGCCTTACCTGCTGTGTTTATTTTAACTATATATAATGAACACTTAGCTGATAAATGACAGCAATTCGTCTACACAGCCGCCCCTGCAGACGAGGTCTAGAAGCTGTTGAAACCATCACAACAGTGGGCTGTCAAGAGATACAATTTGTAAGTATAAATTACCCCTAGGGGGTGTTATGCCAGCATATTTCATTCGATGATGGCTGACGAAATACCTACTTGTTTGGACTCAAAAGTCCACACCTTACTGCCGATTATAGGTTGATTACAAACTCCTTGTGACTCAAGAATTGCGCAATCCCCCGATCTACAAGAAATTCGTAACATACCTTGCTCTTTGTAACGTGAGCTATGGTGTTCTCAACACCTTCGACAGGTATCGGTGACTTGATAGAAGCTGAAGTGTCCTTGGATGTCCACGTCTTCCATTGTCTAGGAAACGCACACTGGTACACTATGTTCCACAAGATTTGTCTTTATTGTTCACAATGTATCACAAGAGAAGCTGATCACACTTCTCCTATGTTTATCGTGTTTTGTGAGACACTTTGTCCACACTAACGCACAGATCAGTGTTCTTTGCTAGTTATCCTGGCGTCAGTGTCACTCTCACTAGAGTCAAAGATAGTCTGCCCACGCTACAGCGCTCCATGCCGTCACTGCCCCAGCACAAAAAAAAAACGCTGACCTAGTACCTTGCATCCCTGTCACCTCCTCGATGAAGCAAAGCAAAATGTTTGTTTCTTGCTGTCTTAATCATAGACAACAATGTACACTATCTTTACTATGGTAATAAAGTGGGAGCAGGATTTTCCTTAATTGTCCTGCTAAGTAAGAGATGTACTGTCTCTTATAAAAATACACGTTGCAACACCACTGCAAGGAGCAGAGGTCACTTGACTACGTGGCATAGCATCTGTGATCAATTACTCACTCTAGCAGTAAACAAGACGCTCGCCCCTTCTGAGTGGCCCCTCAGGGCTGAAAGGGCTGAAGGGGGCTGAAGGGGGCTGATACCCCCCTCCTGGAGAAAATTTCTCCACACTGGGGGGCGGCGGAGGTTCGCTGCAGGTGAACTATTCATCACTTAACATTAATTTAATTTTCTCACTCGCCACCACTGCTGCTTGTCTTTTCTGAACAGCTTTAGTCTGTGTGGTTTCTGGAGAATCACTAATTTTGTTTTCAACACTGTGTAATTCTAATGGCACTAGTTTATTTATTGTCTGCTTATTCACTACACCTTTGCTCAAAACATCAACTGTCCTGATGATTCCATTTGCATCAGGATATATGGTCACAATTTTTCCAAGTGGCCATTGGGACCTCGGACCATCATTGTCGATAATCACTATGTCACCAGGTCTTAAGGACTTATGATTTTCAGGAACACCAGCTCCATAGAAGTGTTCTCTCAATGAGGTGAGATAGTCTTCTCGCCAAATTTTCTCCCAACGTTCAATCACTTTATTAAGGTGTTTGAATTTACGTCTGAGTTGCTCAGGTTCGAAATAAGTAGGATCCTCTATGATTTCTTTATCATTCATGGGAGGAACAGGTTCGAGCCTTCTGCCATGGAGTAAATGAGATGGACTTAACACTTCTAAATTGTCCAGATCATCGGTAACATAAGTTAGAGGTCTGTTGTTGACTCTATTTTCTATTTCAGTCACAACTGTACGGAATTCTTCTAAGTCTATTCTCTGACGATGAAGAGTCTTCCTTAAACAACGTTTTACAATGCCGATCATTCTTTCATAAAATCCGCCGTGCCATGGAGATTTAGGAGGAATGTATCTCCAACGACATCTGCGTTGATTCAGCATCTGTTGTACTTCTGGTTGATCAAAGATCTTGCTTATATAAGCAGCACCAGCAACAAAGTTCGTTGCATTATCTGAAATCATCAGTCTGGGACATGCCCTTCTGGCTGCAAACCTTCTGAATAATTTGATAAAGGTTTCAGCAGACATGTCAGTGGCTACTTCTAGATGTACTGCTCTAGTTGTAGCACAAGTGAACAAACAGATGTACACCTTGATGGGAACTTTGTCAACAGTTTTGGTTAAAATTATTGGTCCAGTATAATCTACACCTGTCACCTCAAATGGAGTGATATGACAAACTCTTTCAGAGGGATATGGAGGTGGACCTGGATACTGACATACTCGCATATCGTAGTGACGACAAGTAATACAGTCCTTTATTTGTTTTTTCACACTTTGTCGACCTTGAGGTATCCAGTAGGATTGTCGTATATGACAAAGTGTGTCAGCTACCCCACCATGTAACACGTTACTGTGGGCGTTTTGCACAATCAGTTTTGTTAGCCAATGATTCTTGGGGATCAATATTGGATGTATGGCTTCTTTAGGTAGTGAAGAATTATGAATTCTTCCTCGACATCTTATAATCTTTTCTGAGTCGAGATAAAGTCCTAAAGAATTAATCATAACAGGTTTCTTTGGGGATTTATCTTGTGTTTCTAGAAATTTATATTCTGTAGAGAAAACATCTTTCTGTATTAGTTTCACCCAGTATTTAATGGGTTCAAGACATTCATAATCAGGTTTTATTCCTTTAATGAATTTAAAGACAAGAGCTGTAACTCTTAAGAGTTTACCCAAAGATGAGTAATTAGATCCATCAATGACTATTTCTGTTGTGTCTGCAGTATTTACACAACTTATTTCTGCTGTGTTCAAGCAGACTGTTTCTTCTGGCATAATGTGAGCTTTTTGCTGAGGCCAGTTATTTTCATTAGAGAGCCAGTTCGGTCCGTGGAGCCATAATTTATTATCCACAAATTTCTTGAGTGGGACACCACGTGACAACATGTCAGCTGGATTCTCTTGGGTAGAGACGTGAAGAAAGAGATAATCTCTCTGCATCTCTTTTATTTCTGCTACTCTGTTCTGTACATAGACCAACTTACTCTTATTATTTCTTAACCACTGGAGAACTGCTTCATTATCACTCCAGATCACGGTTTTCTCAATAGTGAGATGATCAAGTACTTTGTTGAGATAGACAGCTAATTTTGTACCTACATAGAGTGCTGTCAGTTCCAATTGTGGTACTGTTCTGACCTTCAAGGGTGCTACCCTGGCCTTTGAAGTAATTAGTGTACTTCCTTCAGCATTACTCATGTAAGCTACAGCGCCATAACCTCTGGTTGACGCATCACAGAACACATGTAATGTGTAATTGTTTCCCTCTTGACCTATTTGTCTGGGAAATTTAATTTGATGAAGTTGTTTAAACTCCCTGGATATTTCATCCCATGCTTGACTCATTTCTAGAGGCAAGTTCTCATCCCATCCAATTTTGATTTTCCATGCATCTTGCATAAGCATTTTACCCTTTATGGTAATTGGTGAGACGAGTCCTAGAGGATCAAAACATTGTGATACCTCTGACAGTAAACTACGTTTAGTGAGTGTACTGCATGATTTATTGTTTATCCTTTTGAGACTCAAAGTATCTTCCTGTGTGTTCCAATTAAGTCCCAGCATATTGTTGCAATCAGGAATTTCAGTTTCAGGGAAATCTTCTTTGATAAGTTCCCTTAATTGCTTTGAATTTGTATTCCACATCCTTAGAGGCATATTTGCTTCTTTCATCTCCTTGTTAGCTTCTCTGTATAAGGATTTCAAATCCTCCTCTTTATTCACAGTACCTTGAAGATTGTCCACATAGAAACTTTTCTTTAAGATTTCTTTGAAGGGACTTTCAGATTTCTTCAAATGTGTATTTAGAGTAGCTTCTAGTAAGAATGGAGAGGATGTTGCACCAAATAATACTGATTTGAAACGATAAGTTTTCACAGGACTTTGAGGATCATGTGGATTTTCAGGCCACAAGAATCGAGTATAATCTCTATCTATTTCTTGTAGTCCTACTCTTAAGAAAGCCTTGGAAATATCAGCCGTGTAGGCATATGGGTTTGTGCGAAATTTCATAAGCACGTCTCCAAGCTTCTCAGTTAGTGAGGGTCCGGTCATCAGACAGTCATTAAGACTTGCTACATCTTTATTTGCACGTGCGCTGCAATTATATACAACACGTAGTGGAGTGGTTTCAGAATCTTTTCTGACTCCATGGTGCGGGAGATAATGAGCGTTTGTCTTCAACTTATCTTCGACTATTTCCTCAATGAATTTATTGTCCAACTGTTCTTGTATGATATTATCATAGACAGTCAGTAGCTCTGGATTCTTCCTGAGCTCATGTATTTGTGCTTTCATCTGTCCGAAAGCCATGCGATAATTGCTAGGCAGATGTGGTGGATTTAATTTCCATGGTAACCTAACCCAATACTGTCCATCTTTATATTTGACAGTGTCCAAATATTGGTTATAAGTCTGAGACTCTTGTGGGCTTGGTTTATTTACATCAATACCTATCGCATCTAAATCCCACAACTTATCAACTGGTTCATTCATTTCTTCCAGTAATGATAATTTTTGCTGTGGTACATGATCAGCGGTTATTCTCGTAACTAGTACATTTTCCACTGAATCAATATCAGCTTCTTTCCCACTTTGAGAGGGAATGGGACCACATATCATGTGGCCTCCTGCTGTTTTCAGCAAGTGAACATCATGTTTACTTACTATATTTTGCACAAAACAGTGATAATAATCACTTCCAATGATTAAATCAATTGGACTAATTGTGTCCGTCTGTATGTCAGGACAGGCTAACTTGACCTTAGCTGCTTTCAGTGCTGCAACTGTTTCTTTTAATCCCTGGATCTGCACAGACTTAGGCAAATCATCTACTACCACAGCTTCTACTGTCTTTTTCCTGTTTCCTAGACCAACAGTGATTTTGGCTAGGTCATATGTCTGTTTACCAGAATTATGGAAAAAACCAGCTATATCTAACTGTATTTTGGCATAGGGTTGTTTATTCAGTTTCTGCAACACTGATCTTCTTATGAAGGACCTTTGTGAGCCTTGATCAAATAGTGTTAGCACATTGGTTTTGTGTAATTTATTAGATAACTCAACTCGAGCTATCGGGAGAGCAGTTGCTTTAAACTTATCTCTCACATTTAATGCTGTTGCTTGTTGACTTCCTGATTCTGTGGAAGTCTGCTGCTGTTCAGCAAAAGTATTTGGGCATAATGCTGTATGATGCATACCCTTGCATTTAAAACACTTCTTCAGTGAGCATTTTCCTCCCTTGTGTTCACCTAAACACTTGATGCATCTTTTCAGCTGATGAATACGTTGTTTACGTGCCTCCATTGATGTGTATTGACTACAATACTGTGCCCAATGTGTTCCATCACAAAGTACACATTTTGGAGTACGTTTGTATGACAGTCTGTTTACTGTCTATTGTATTCACAGCTTGATAAATGCCTATATGGGATTTCCCATTATGTGGTTTAGTGGGAGTAGGTATACTCTTTTTATACTGAGTTGAAGGTTTATTATCCACTGGATTTGTGGATTTTTCATCTTGTCTCGTTGCTTGCATGCATGAAACTATTGTTTGTAAACCATTGCTAATTTCCTCACAAGTGAAATAGCGTTTATTGAACATAATATTTAATCGTTCAATAGTTTGTGGTGACAACTTATCTTGTACAATACCACTGATAAACCAATCACATTGTCTTAGGTCATATTTAGCACCTAGAGATATGAGACTATTGTCTAATGTGATTCTAAATGCCTGTAAGTCTGAAAAACAATGTTTGGGTGGCTTCAAGCTTGATATTAAGACTGCATGTCTAACTCTAGCCTTGTCAGCATCGAAGTAATTGTCTGCTAAGACACGTAAGGCTATTTGATAATTACCTTTAACCACCGGAAATGACTTAATCAGTTCATAGGGTTCTCCCTTCACAAGACATTTAAGGTAATTGAACTTAGCAATCTCATCTATGTCAGTTCGTGAATTTACTATGGATTGAAAACCACTAATGAATTCTTCATAATTATGACCTTGGAAAATAGGTAATGACAATGTAGGTAAGCTTGGTAATGGGACACTTGTTGTTGTTACAGGTGTAACAGGTGGTTGCCCACTAGTTATAGTAGGTCTCTGTGACAGAGTTTTACGGCAGATAGCCTGTACTCCTGTCCACCTTAATTGTTGATCACTAAAAGTATCCAAAACATTTTTAATTTCATCCTCAGATGGATCTGATTCAAGAAATTTATTTTCATAATGTGTATAGTCTGAATTAATTATTTCCAGACGTTGTGTAAATAATTCAAACTTGACCTCAAGATCATCAAAATCTATGTTTGTATCTTGAGTTAATCCTAGACAGACTGAAATTAGATTTTCTAATTGTGTAATCTTAGTCTGTAAAGACTGAAACTGAGTTTTCAAACAAGCCATTTTAATGGTATACTGAAAATTCTAGCACCACACTTAGAGTGTTTAAAAACACTGTACTGCTATAGACAGCTGAGTTTTTGTTATGCTTAAGTCAGCAATAATCGAGTCAGACACTACTGACCCACTAAGCTTAACCTCAGGGTCAATGACCATGAAGGGTACACCGTACATGTGGCTGGTGTTTATGGCTTAGAGTTTGCTGTGTCAGCCTGCCCATGATGATTAATCGTAAATAACGATGTTATACACTTCATTCACTATACACTATAAATGTCACTGTATAACTGTAATCACACGTGAATATTACTTACACATATATAAATTTCACTGTTAATATATATTTGAAAGCTTACACTTTATATATAAGTTCCTTTAATATAACAGGTAGATCTATAAGAAACAAACTTTAACACAATCTTGTCTCTTAATTTCTGTCTATAAACATTATAAACACTATGTGTATATATACACTCAGACAAACAACATCACTTGGGTTGTCTTAATCAGCGATTTCTCCAGATTGGAGCAGTGGGTGCAGGATGTGGGTGAGTCACCCAGCTCCCGTTTTCTTTGGGTGTCCGCTGGGTGAGCGCCCGTTTTCTTTTGGGTGAACGCTGGGTGAGCGCCCGTTTTCTTTTGGCTGCCCATTCTCTGTGATTGAGTCTGGAGGGACTCATTTATACTGATTTATATTGTAAAACACTAGTTTTACAGCTTTTTTCGAAGGACCTTGGCTCATAGGTTATTTGTACACTGTAGTACAACATATTTGGACCACAGTGTGGTCTTTATCCGGTTCGAGCACGACCAAACTCTGTTGAGATTTTTGGCCTTACCTGCTGTGTTTATTATAACTATATATAATGAACACTTAGCTGATAAATGACAGCAAATCGTCTACACAGCCGCCCCTGCAGACGAGGTCTAGAAGCTGTCGAAACCATCACAACAGTGGGCTGTCAAGAGATACAATTTGTAAGTATAAATTACCCCTAGGGGGTGTTATGTCAGCATATTTCATTCGATGATGGCTGACGAAATACCTACTTGTTTGGACTCAAAGGTCCACACCTTACTGCCGATTATAGGTTGATTACAAACTCCTTGTGACTCAAGAATTGCGCAATCCCCCGATCTACAAGAAATTCGTAACATACCTTGCTCTTTGTAACGTGAGCTATGGTGTTCTCAACACCTTCGACAGGTATCGGTGACTTGATAGAAGCTGAAGTGTCCTTGGATGTCCACGTCTTCCATTGTCTAGGAAACGCACACTGGTACACTATGTTCCACAAGATTTGTCTTTATTGTTCACAATGTATCACAAGAGAAGCTGATCACACTTCTCCTATGTTTATCGTGTTTTGTGAGACACTTTGTCCACACTAACGCACAGATCAGTGTTCTTTGCTAGTTATCCTGGCGTCAGTGTCACTCTCACTAGAGTCAAAGATAGTCTGCCAGACGCTACAGCGCTCCATGCCGTCACTGCCCCCAGCACAAAAAAAAAACGCTGACCTAGTACCTTGCATCCTTGTCACCTCCTCGATGAAGCAAAGCAGAATGTTTGTTTCTTGCTGTCTTAATCATAGACAACAATGTACACTATCTTTACTATGGTAATAAAGTGGGAGCAGGATTTTCCTTAATTGTCCTGCTAAGTAAGAGATGTACTGTCTCTT
>NW_027198223.1:40000-47789 GCF_038502225.1 Cherax quadricarinatus
TAAAGACTATAATTGCTTGTTACAGTGATATTAAAGACTATAATTGCTTGTTACAGTGATATTAAAGACTATAATTGCTTGTTACAGTGATATTAAAGACTATAATTGCTTGTTACAGTGATATTAAAGACTATAATTGCTTGTTACAGTGATATTAAAGACTATAATTGCTTGTTACAGTGATATTAAAGACTATAATTGCTTGTTACAGTGATATTAAAGACTATAATTGCTTGTTACAGTGATATTAAAGACTATAATTGCTTGTTACAGTGATATTAAAGACTATAATTGCTTGTTACAGTGATATTAAAGACTATAATTGCTTGTTACAGTGATATTAAAGACTATAATTGCTTGTTACAGTGATATTAAAGACTATAATTGCTTGTTACAGTGATATTAAAGACTATAATTGCTTGTTACAGTGATATTAAAGACTATAATTGCTTGTTACAGTGATATTAAAGACTATAATTGCTTGTTACAGTGATATTAAAGACTATAATTGCTTGTTACAGTGATATTAAAGACTATAATTGCTTGTTACAGTGATATTAAAGACTATAATTGCTTGTTACAGTGATATTAAAGACTATAATTGCTTGTTACAGTGATATTAAAGACTACAATTGCTTGTTACAGTGATATTAAAGACTGTAAAATAAGATCTTTGTGATAAATAGTTTGAAAGATGTGTTATGTGACAAGACTGTGCTAACACCCACTCTGCTAACACCCACTCTGCTAACACCCACTCTGCTAACACCCACTGTGATAATATCCACTCTCAAATATGGTGAGTAACATAATTTGTTATTAATTTGACTTGTTACATGGAGAGTTTACCTGGAGAGGGTTCTGAGTGTCAACGCCCCCGCGGCCCGGTCCATGACCAGGCCGATTTATCTCTAGTAAGAACCACAGCCTGGCTGGTCAGGTACTGACTTTAGGTACCTGTCCAGCGACAGGAGTCTATTGGTAATCCCCCCTTATGTATGCTGGGAAGCAGTTGAACAGTCTTGGGCTCCTGACACTTATTGTGTTGTCTCTGAGTGTACTCGTAATGCCGCTGCTGGTCACTCACTGCCCAGTCTTTTGTTGTCGTTGGCAGTGACATTCCTGTGTACGTTTGGGACTAGTTCCTCCAAGATTTTTACCAAGTGTACTTTATCTTTCTCGCCTGTGTTCCAGTTATTATTATTATTATTATTATTATTATTATTATTATTATTATTATTATTATTATTATTATTGTTATTATTATTATTGTTATTATTATTATTATTATTATTATTATTATTATTATTATTATTATTATTATTATTGTTATTATTATTATTATTATTATTGTTATTATTATTATTGTTATTATTATTATTATTATTATTATTATTATTATTATTGTTATTATTATTATTATTATTATTATTATTATTATTGTTATTATTATTATTATTATTATTATTATTATTATTATTATTATTATTATTATTATTATTATTGTTATTATTATTATTATTATTATTATTATTATTGTTATTGTTATTATTATTGTTATTATTATTATTATTATTGTTATTATTATTATTATTATTATTATTATTATTATTATTATTATTATTATTATTATTATTATTATTATTATTATTATTATTATTATTATTGTTATTATTATTATTATTATTATTATTATTATTGTTATTATTATTATTATTATTATTATTATTATTGTTATTGTTATTATTATTGTTATTATTATTATTATTATTGTTATTATTATTATTATTATTATTATTATTATTATTATTGTTATTATTATTATTATTATTATTATTATTATTATTATTATTATTGTTATTATTATTATTATTATTATTATTATTATTATTATTATTATTATTATTATTATTATTATTATTATTATTATTATTATTATTACTTTTATTATGTTGTGCTGTTAACTTACTCTCTCACTCTCTTATTCCCTCCCTCACTCCCTCACTTCCTCCCTCCCTCACTCCCTCACTTTCTCACTCCCTCACTCACTCCCTCCCACCCTCCCTCCCCCACTACCTCCCTCCCTCACTCCCTCACTGCCTCCCTCCTTCACTCCTTTCCTCGCTCCCTCCCTCACTCCCTCCCTCCCTCCCTCACTCACTCCATCACTCTCTCACTTCCTTCCTCATTCACTCCCTCACTCCCTTTTTCACTCCCTCACTCCCTCCATCACTCACTCCCTCCCTTACTCCCTCCGTTACTCCCTCCGTCACTCCATCCATCACTCCCATACTCCCTCACTCCTTTCTTCACTCCCTCACTCCCTTTTTTACTCCCTCACTCCATCGCTCACTCCCTCCCTTACTCCCTCCCTCACTCCATCCACCACTCACTCCCATACTCCCTCACTCAGTATATATACATTGTAATGGTCTAGTCTCAGCTCCTGACCCCGTCTCTTTGCTGGTAGCTACCGAGTTCGACATTTTTATCGTACCTCTTCTTGAAGCTAAGTATAGATCCAGCCACTACCACTCCACTGTCTTAACTACTCAAAGGCTGAAGACATGCTTCCTAACATCCCTGTGACTCACCTGTGTTTTCAGCTTCCAACTGTGTCCTGGATAACAGTGTCCTGGATAACAGTGTCCTGGATAACAGTGTCCTGGATAACAGTGTCCTGGATAACAGTGTCCTGGATAACAGTGTCCTGAATAACAGTGTCCTGGATAACAGTGTCCTGAATAACAGTGTCCTGGATAACAGTGTCCTGGATAACAGTGTCCTGGATAACAGTGTCCTGAATAACAGTGTCCTGGATAACAGTGTCCTGGATAACAGTGTCCTGGATAACAGTGTCCTGGATAACAGTGTCCTGAATAACAGTGTCCTGGATAACAGTGTCCTGGATAACAGTGTCCTGGATAACAGTGTCCTGGATAACAGTGTCCTGAATAACAGTGTCCTGGATAACAGTGTCCTGAATAACAGTGTCCTGGATAACAGTGTCCTGGATAACAGTGTCCTGGATAACAGTGTCCTGGATAACAGTGTCCTGAATAACAGTGTCCTGGATAACAGTGTCCTGAATAACAGTGTCCTGAATAACTCATTGCTTGTCTTCGTGAAAGTTACTCTTAGAGTTACCAGACGCGCATTTGCTACAGCAGTTATTTGGCTGATGTGCGCCTCAGGTGATATACTTGGTGCAATACTCACCCCAGAGTCCTTGAGTGAGGTTTGTAGCCTTTGTTTCCCGGGCTTGTATTATGTTTGCGGTTTTCTTTGTGCGTCCCCTAACCTTTATAACTGTGTGGTTCCTGGGTTAAATTCTAGTAGCCACTGTCAGACCAGACTTACAGCCTTTCCTGGTCCACACTTGATGATGCTCGTAAGTTTCACGTCACGAATACTGCTGATTCTGTCTCTTCCATCAGGTCGTTCATGTACACATGAAATAGTACCGGACATTACTGATCCTTGTGGTATCCCACGCATCACATGCGCCCATTCCGACACCTCTTTTCAAGCAGTCACTCGTTGTTTCCCTCCTGTTAAGTATACCTTGACCCATAATAGTGCCTTCCCTCTTATTCCTGCCAGCTGTAGTTATGTACCAGTTTGTCGTGCGACACGTGGTCAAAAACCTTACAGTTGACAACTCTGCAACCCACCCATCGCTCTCTCTCTCCCCTGACTTTCTTCTCTTTCATTATCATAGAACTCTAGTTGTTTATTAACTACCTCCTTAACAGGTGCTCCATCACTCTCTTGATAACTTTCTCCATAACCTTACGTACTGTGCATGTCACTAATAACGGCCGGCAGTTTAACATTACTTCCACTTTTCTGGCAGTTGCTTGTTGACTTGTTGTCAGTTGACTTGTTGAAGTGTGAGGCTAGTGGCTCACACAGTGCTTGTGCTCCCCTCCCGGTACTCAGGGAGAGATATTATCCTATGCCACTGTACTGCAGTTTCCTCACCTCTTCTCCTGTCATGTGAACTGCGTCCAGTACCTGCTGGTGCAGTCTACGTCTTTGGTTCTCTGGTAATGTCACTGTTTCCTCGGAGAATAAATGCTAGTTTTCTTGCTGAGCTTCTCACACTTTTTGGTCATTCCTTGCAAATGCTCCTTCCTTCCTTCCTTCTTTCTTCAGCCTGACTACCTGCTGCTTCTGTTGTCCTCCTACTGATGTGACAATATATCAACTTTGGGTCGGATATAGTTTTCAATGTTCTGTCATTCTCAAATTGTTGTGAAGACAATCTTCTGACAAATGAATATTCACGTTTGTCTCTTCTATTTCTTTCTTGTTTTGCTCCGCTACAGGATACAACAGTGGAGGCTGTATAAGAACTTATACAGTGGAGGCTGGATAAGAACTTACCAGGTGGTCCCTCCATCAAAAAAAAAAAAAAACTCAGACAAGGGGACATGCCTTGTAAACTAGAGTAGAGGTCAGAAGAAGCAAGTGAAGTTGAGGTCACACGTGGTCATGGCTCTCCAGGGGAAGTAGGTCATGCTGGACACTGGCTAGAGTTGGTATCGTCTACCATCAATAATATAAATTTCTTTTACGTTGCTGTGTTCTGGTTTTTATCTTGATCTCCTCTTCCTTGTACATGGGTCAGGGAGTGGGAGGGGTGAGGGAGAGTGGGAGGGGTGAGGGAGAGTGGGAGGGGTAAGGGAGAGTGGGAGGGGTAAGGGAGAGTGGGAGGGGTAAGGGAGACTGGGAGGGTTAAGGGAGAGTGGGAGGGGTAAGGGAGAGTGGGAGGGGTAAGGGAGAGTGGGAGGGGTCAGGGAGACTGGGAGGGGTAAGGGAGAGTGGGAGGGGTGAGGGAGAGTGGGAGGGGTAAGGGAGAGTGGGAGGGGTGAGGGAGAGTGGGAGGGGTAAGGGAGACTGGGAGGGGTAAGGGAGAGTGGGAGGGGTGAGGGAGAGTGGGAGGGGTAAGGGAGAGTGGGAGGGGTAAGGGAGAGTGGGAGGGGTAAGGGAGAGTGGGACGGGTGAGGGAGAGTGGGAGGGGTGAGGGAGAGTGGGAGGGGTAAGCGAGGGTGGGAGGGGTAAGAATGGGAGGGGTGAGGGAGAGTGGGAGGGGTAAGGGAGAGTGGGAGGGGTAAGGGAGAGTGGGAGGGGTAAGGGAGAGTGGGAGGGGTAAGGGAGAGTGGGACGGGTGAGGGAGAGTGGGAGGGGTAAGGGAGAGTGGGAGGGGTAAGGGAGAGTGGGAGGGGTAAGGGAGACTGGGAGGGGTAAGGGAGAGTGGGAGGGGTGAGGGAGAGTGGGAGGGGTAAGGGTGTGTGGGAGGGGTAAGGGAGAGTGGGAGGGGTAAGGGAGAGTGGGAGGGGTAAGGGAGAGTGAAACGGGTGAGGGAGAGTGGGAGGGGTGAGGGAGAGTGGGAGGGGTAAGGGAGAGTGGGAGGGGTAAGAGAGAGTGGGAGGGGTGAGGGAGAGTGGGAGGGGTAAGGGAGAGTGGGAGGGGTAAGGGAGAGTGGGAGGGGTAAGGGAGAGTGGGACGGGTGAGGGAGAGTGGGAGGGGTAAGGGAGAGTGGGACGGGTGAGGGAGAGTGGGAGGGGTAAGGGAGAGTGGGAGGGGTAAGGGAGAGTGGGACGGGTGAGGGAGAGTGGGAGGGGTGAGGGAGAGTGGGAGGGGTAAGGGAGAGTGGGAGGGGTAAGGGAGAGTGGGAGGGGTAAGGGAGAGTGGGACGGGTGAGGGAGAGTGGGAGGGGTAAGGGAGAGTGGGAGGGGTGAGGGAGAGTGGGAGGGGTAAGGGAGAGTGGGAGGGGTGAGGGAGAGTGGGACGGGTGAGGGAGAGTGGGAGGGGTGAGGGAGAGAGGAAGGGGTGAGGGAGAGTGGGAGGGGTGAGGGAGAGTGGGAGGGGTAAGAGAGAGTGGGAGGGGTGAGGGAGAGTGGGAGGGGTGAGGGAGAGAGGAAGGGGTGAGGGAGAGTGGGAGGGGTAAGGGAGAGTGGGAGGGGTGAGGGAGAGAGGAAGGGGTGAGGGAGAGTGGGAGGGGTAAGGGAGAGTGGGAGGGGTAAGGGAGAGTGGGACGGGTAAGGGAGAGTGGGAGGGGTGAGGGAGAGAGGAAGGGGTGAGGGAGAGTGGGAGGGGTAAGGGAGAGTGGGAGGGGTGAGGGAGAGTGGGACGGGTAAGGGAGAGTGGGAGGGGTGAGGGAGAGTGGGAGGGGTGAGGGAGAGTGGGAGGGGTGAGGGAGAGTGGGACGGGTAAGAGAGAGTGGGAGGGGTGAGGGAGAGTGGGAGGGGTGAGGGAGAGTGGGACGGGTAAGAGAGAGTGGGAGGGGTGAGGGAGAGTGGGAGGGGTGAGGGAGAGTGGGACGGGTAAGGGAGAGTGGGAGGGGTGAGGGAGAGTGGGAGAGGTGAGGGAGAGTGGGAGGGGTGAGGGAGAGCGAGGTTTCCGGTTCTGGAAGGGGTGAAGATCGTTGATGTGGGTGAGGGACGTTAGGTGGAACAGAGAAGCAGTAGTTGTGGGTGAGGGTGATGCGCACTTGTGAGGTTAGTTCTTGTACCAAGCGAGCACTGTGATTCTTAGTAGGCGGGTAGGTAGTGATGATGGTGATGATGTGTAGTGATGATGGTGATGTGTAGTGATGATGGTGATGTGTAGTGATGATGGTGATGTGTAGTGATGATGGTGATGTGTAGTGATGATGGTGATGTGTAGTGATGATGGTGATGTGTTTACCTGGAGTTTACCTGGAGAGAGTTCCGGGGGTCAACGCCCCCGCGGCCCGGTCTGAGACCAGGCCTCCTGGTGGATCAGAGCCTGATCAACCAGGCTGTTGCTGCTGGCTGCACGCAAACCAACATACGAGCCACAGCCCGGCTGATCCGGAACTGACTTTAGGTGCTTGTCCAGTGCCAGCTTGAAGACTGCCAGGGGTCTGTTGGTAATCCCCCTTATGTGTGCTGGGAGGCAGTTGAACAGTCTCGAGCCCCTGACACTTATTGTATGGTCTCTTAACGTGCTAGTGACACCCCTGCTTTTCATTGGGGGGATGGTGCATCGTCTGCCAAGTCTTTTGCTTTCGTAGTGAGTGATTTTCGTGTGCAAGTTCGGTACTAGTCCCTCTAGGATTTTCCAGGTGTATATAATCATGTATCTCTCCCTCCTGCGTTCCAGGGAATACAGGTTCAGGAACCTCAAGCGCTCCCAGTAAGTGAGGTGTTTTATCTCCGTTATGCGCGCCGTGAAAGTTCTCTGTACATTTTCTAGGTCGGCAATTTCACCTGCCTTGAAAGGTGCTGTTAGTGTGCAGCAATATTCCAGCCTAGATAGAACAAGTGACCTGAAGAGTGTCATCATGGGCTTGGCCTCCCTAGTTTTGAAGGTTCTCATTATCCATCCTGTCATTTTTCTAGCAGATGCGATTGATACAATGTTATGGTCCTTGAAGGTGAGATCTTCCGACATGATCACTCCCAGGTCTTTGACGTTGGTGTTTCGCTCTATTTTGTGGCCAGAATTTGTTTTGTACTCTGATGAAGATTTAATTTCCTCATGTTTACCATATCTGAGTAATTGAAATTTCTCATCGTTGAACTTCATATTGTTTTCTGCAGCCCACTGAAAGATTTGGTTGATGTCCGCCTGGAGCTTTGCAGTGTCTGCAATGGAAGACACTGTCATGCAGATTCGGGTGTCATCTGCAAAGGAAGACACGGTGCTGTGGCTCGGTGATGATGGTGATCATGTGTAGTGATGATGGTGATGTGTAGTGATGATGGTGATCATGTGTAGTGATGATGGTGATGTGTAGTGATGATGGTGGTCATGT